>NC_057803.1:489678142-489978142 GCF_018294505.1 Triticum aestivum | reverse complement strand
CACTTCTTCTTCCTCCCACAAACACGAATATCCAGCTCAAGCACGAGTTCTAGCTCATTTGCTGCCATTTTCGATCTCCTTGCTCAAAGCACCTCTCACAAAACTGCTTGGGGAGATTGTTCCTTGGTATGTGACTCCTCCATTGGTCCAATTAGTTTTTGTTCTAGTGCTTTATTCATTGCAAATTTTTGCTGCTTAGGTGACCCTGTTCTTGAGCTTGCATGTCAAATTTATATGGTCAAAAGTAGTTTTGATGCATGATATAGGCCCTAGGCACTTGTAGGAGTGGTTGCTATCTATATTATTGAGTTTGGTTTACTTTTATTTTGAAGTTACTAAAAATTTCAGAATTTTTCAGAAAATGATGAGGAGACTTTTGAGGGGCTCTTTGAGCCAAAGCTCGAAGGAAAAGGCACCGAAGCCTAAGTATAATCTGCCTCGCACCGTGGAGGTTTGGGCGTGTGAATGGCCTTCCGATGATTTCTTGAGAGCAGCCAGGATTTATGAAGATTTTCATGAATTGGCTAAGAATGCAGGCCTCACCGCTTTCCTCCACGACCAATGCGATCAGTATCTCTTACTCACAAATATCTTTGTGCAAAACTTTCATTTCCATTCTAGGAGCTCACCACCTACGGTGGAGTTTTATTTATATGATGAGCATAAGGAGATGTCACTTTATGATTTTTGTCAGGGTTTGTTTAGTCCCTTTTGAGGGCAAGACAGAAGAACCACATCGCGATGATGTGGAGGGGTTTATTGATACTATCACTGTAGGGGAAACAAGGAAGGTTTCCGATGCACGAATCACTAGCATACATTTTCCTGTTTTACGTTATTTTGCACTATTTGCTAGTCGTTGCTTAATTGGTCGCGAAAACTGTGGAAACCTTAGTATCCCTGATATTATTATTTTGCTCCATGGTTTATATGGTGATAACTCTGTTAGTATGGGCGGCATTATTGCCAAACGGTTAAGTCTGAACCGTACAAAGGGCCCCATCTTTGGAGGCATCTATGCTTCACGCCCAGCTGCACATTTTAACATACCTATTAGGCATTTTGAGAAGGAAGAAAAAGTGATGCCTCATGTTTATCTAGATTATAAAAGTATGGCGGCACATGATTTTATTGTTAAGAATAGGGAATGAGAGCTTAAATATCAATTGTTCTTTAATAAACATCATCCTGAGACTATTACCCTGCCTGCTCCTTCTTTGTTTGATTTATCTGTAGGCCAGTACCTTGTTCCGTTGAAGGCTATTCACGCCTACCGGAACCCTGCACCAGCCATGAAGCCAGAGCCGGAACCACAAGTTGATCCTTCACAACAGTCTAATTACCAATGGGATCCGGAGATGATTGTCAGCCAGTGGCAATCGGAGTCTTCCTCTTCTTCTCAGTACGACCCCAACTATTATTATGGATATCCGCCAGGCCAGCCGTGGCCATAAAACAACTTAGGCCAAAAGCCTAAGCTTGGGGGAGTACGTATTTCCCACCGACATTATATTTATGTTCACACACTCATTGCTAGATGTCGGTGCTCATACTTTTTCATTGTATCATCCATGCTAGTTTATTTCCTTTTTATGCTTTCTTCTTGTGTGTTTAATAAACCTTAAGAAAAACAAAAAAAATTAGTTGTAGCTTTTAATTAGTTTAATTTCCATGCTTGTAGTAGTAATTAAAAAGAAAACCCAAAAATATTTCCTGTTCTTCTTTTGCTTGTTGGGAGCTTTCCCGTGTAAATAGTTTTATTTCTTTTCTTTTCTTTGGGGGTCGATAGGAGAAGACCATAATTAAATTGTTGAAGTGGCTCTTATATGCATTATTGTTGATCTGACAAAAGAGCCCATATTGCCTTGTCTTCTCCTGTTTATTGAATGCCTGCAGATTCCAGCTTAGTCCAATGCACGTGCACTATTATTATTATTCACATCGTTCGGTCGTGCAAGTGAAAGGCAATTATGATGATATATGATGGACTGGCTGAGATGAGAAAAGCTGGTATGAACTCGACCTCTTTTGTTTTTGTAAATATGATTAGTTCATCGTTCCTGATTCAGCCTATTATGAATAAACATGTTTGCAATGACAACTAGAGATCATAGTTTCTTGTGCCATGCTTGATTAGCTATGAGTTATAATGGTTTACCTTGCGTGCCAACATGCTATTGAGATGGTTATGATGTGGTATGATAGGGTGGTATCCTCCTCTGAATGATTTAAGTGACTTGACTTGGCGCATGTTCACGCATGTAGTTGAAACAAAATCAACATAGCCTTCACGATATTTATGTTCATGGTGGATTATATCCTACTCATGCTTGCATTCGGTGTTGATTAATTTTAATGCATGTTCATGACTGTTGTCGCTCTCTAGCTGGTCGCTTCCCAGTCTTTTGCTAGCCTTCACCTGTACTAAGCGGGAATACTGCTTGTGCATCCAATCCCTTAAACCCCAAAGTTATTCCACATGAGTCCACTATACCTACCTATATACGGTATCTACCTGCCGTTCCAAGTAAATTTGTATGTGCCAAACTCTAAACCTTCAAATAAATATCCTGTTTTGTATGCTCGAATAGCTCATGTATCAACTAGGGTGTCTGTATCTTCCATGTTAGGCGGGTTATTCTCAAGAGGAGTGGACTCCGCTCCTCACTCACGAGATAAATGGCTGGTCACCGGGATGCCCAGTCCCATGCTTTATGCAAACTAAATCAAAATAATTGCAAACAAAACTCCCGCTGGGACTCTTGTTAGTTGGAGGCACTCGTTGTTTCGAGCAAGCCATGGATTGATGCTTGTTGGTGGAAGGGGGAGTATAAACTTTACCATTCTGTTTGGGAACCGCCTATAATGTGTGTAGCATGGAAGATATCGCCATCTCTTTGTTGTTAAGTTGACAATGAAAGTATACTGCTCAAAATATTATTCACCTCTGTTTCAAAACCGAGCTCTGGCACCTCTACAAATCCATGCTTCCCTCCGCGAAGGGCCTATCTATTTACTTTTATGTTGAGCCATCATCCTCTTATTGAAAAGCACCAGTTGGAGAGCACCGATGTCATTTGCATTCATTATTGTTAGTTTACATTGAGTATGACTTGACTGGATCTCTTTTACCATGAATTACAATGTCTAGTTAGTCCTTGGTCTTTAAAGGTGCTCTGCATTTATGTTTTGCGGTATCAGAAAGGGCTAGCGAGATACCACCTTGTTATATCATATTATGATTGTTTTGAGAAAGTGTTGTCATCCGAGATTTATTATTATGGCTCGCTAGTTGATTATGCTATTGATATGAGTAAACTTGAGACCTATGCGTTATTGCAAATGTGGTTAGTTATAATCTTTGTTGAAAACTTGAATGCTGGCTTTACATATTTACAACAACAAGAGCAAACATAGTTTGTAAAAGTTTTTCTTTATCACTTTCAGTTTGTCAACTGAATTGCTTGAGGACAAGCAAAGGTTTAAGCTTGGGGGAGTTGATACATCTCCAACGTATCTACTTTTCCAAACACTTTTGCCCTTGTTTTGGACTCTAACTTGCATGATTTGAATGGAACTAACCCAGACTGACGCTTTTCTCAGCAGAATTACCATGGTGTTATTTAAGTGTAGGAACAAACATTCTCGGAATGACCTGAAACTTCACGGACCAACTTTTCAAAAAATATGAAAAATACCTGCAAAAGATGAAACCCTAATTCCACCGCCGTAACTTTCTGTATCCACGAGATCCCATCTTGGGGCCTGTTCCGGAGCTCCGCCGGAGGGGGCATCCATCACGGAGGGCTCCTACATCAACACCACAGCCTCTTCGATGAAGTGTGAGTAGTTTACCTCAGACCTTCGGGTCCATAATTATTAGCTAGATGGCTTCTTATCTCTTTTTGGATCTCAATACAATGTTCTCCCCCTCTCTTGTGGAGATCTATTCGATGTAATCTTCTTTTTGCGGTGTGTTTATTGAGACCAATGAATTGTGGGTTTATGATAAAGATTATCTATGAACAATATTTGAATCTTCTCTGAATTCTTTTATATATGATTGGTTATCTTTGCAAGTCTCTTCGAATTATCAGTTTGGTTTGGCCTACTAGATTGATCTTTCTTGCAATGGGAGAAGTGCTTAGTTTTGGGTTCAATCTTGCGGTGTCCTTTCCCAGTGATAGTAGGGGCAGCAAGGCACGTATTGTATTGTTGCCATCGAGGATAACAAGATGGGGTTTTTATCATATTGCATGAATTTATCCCTCTACATCATGTCATCTTGCTTAAGGCGTTACTCTTTTTTCATGAACTTAATACTCTAGATGCATATTGGATAGCGGTCGATGAGTGGAGTAATAGTAGTAGATGCAGGCAGGAGTCGGTCTACTTGTATCGGACATGATGCCTATATACATGATCATACCTAGATATTCTCATAACTATGCTCAATTCTGTCAATTGCTCAACAGTAATTCGTTCACCCACCGTAAAATACTTATGCTCTTGAGAGAAGCCACTAGTGAAACCTATGGCCCTCGGGTCTATCTTCATCATATTAATCTTCCAATATTTAGTTATTTCCTTTGCTTTTTATTTTACTTTGCATCTTTATCACAAAAAGACCAAAAAAATTATCTTATCATATCTATCAGATCTCACTCTCGTAAGTGACCGTGAAGGGATTGACAACCCCTTATCGCATTGGTTGCGAGGAGTTGTTTGCTTTGTGCAGGTACGAGGGACTCGCGTGTAGCCTCCTACTGGATTGATACCTTGGTTCTCAAAAACTAAGGGAAATACTTACGCTACTTTGCTGCATCACTGATACGTCTCCAACGTATCTACTTTTCCAAACACTTTTGCCCTTGTTTTGGACTCTAACTTGCATGATTTGAATGGAACTAACCCGGACTGACGCTGTTTTCGGCAAAATTACCATGGTGTTATTTATGTGCAGGAACAAACGTTCTCGGAATGACCTGAAACTTCACGGAGCAACTTTTCAGAAAATATGAAAAATACCTGCAAAAGATGAAGGCCAGGGGGCCCACCACCTGTCCACGAGGGTGGGGGGTGCGCTGCCCCCCTAGGGCGTGCCCCCCTACCTCGTGGGCCCCCTGTTGCCTCTCCGACTCCAACTCTAACTCCAACTCCATATATTGTGTTTCGGGGAGAAAAAAAATCAGAGTGAAGAAATCATCGCGTTTTACGATACGGAGCCGCCGCCAAGCCCTAAAACCTCTCGGGAGGGCTGATCTGGAGTCCGTTCGGGGCTCCGGAGAGGGGAATCCATCGCCATCGTCATCATCAACCATCATCCATCACCAATTTCATGATGCTCACCGCCATGCGTGAGTAATTCCATCGTAGGCTTGCTGCACGGTGATGGGTTGGATGGGATCTATCATGTAATCGAGTTAGTTTTGTTAGGGTTTGATCCCTAGTATCCACTATGTTCTGAGATTGATGTTGCTATGACTTTGCTATGCTTAATGCTTGTCAGTAGGGCCCGAGTGCCATGATTTCAGATCTGAACCTATTATGTTTTCATCAATATATGAGTGTTCTTGATCCTACCTTGCAAGTCTATAGTCACCTATTATGTGTTATGATCCATTAACCCCGAAGTGACAATAATCGGGATACTTACCGGTGATGACCGTAGTTTGAGAAGTTCATGTATTCACTATGTGTTAATGCTTTGTTCCGGTACTCTATTAAAAGGAGGCCTTAATATCCCTTAGTTTCCGTAAGGACCCCGCTGCCACGGGAGGGTAGGACAAAAGATGGCATGCAAGTTCTTTTCCATAAGCATGTATGACTATGCACGGAATACATGCCTACATTATATCAATGAACTGGAGCTAGTTCTGTGTCACCCTAGGTTATGACTGTTACATGATGAACCGCATCCGGCATAATTCTCCATCACCGATCCATTGCCTACGAGCTTTCCATATATTGTTCTTCGCTCGTTTACTTTTCCGTTGCTATTGCTATCATCACTACAAAATACCAAAAACATTACTTTTGCTACCGTTACCTTTTGTTACCGTTACCACTACTATCATATTACTTTGCTACTAAACACTTTGCAGCAGATACTAAGTTTCCAGGTGTGGTTGAATTGACAACTCAGCTGCTAATACTTGAGAGTATTCTTTGGCTCCCCTTGTGTCGAATCAATTAATTTGGGTTGAATACTTTATCCTCGAAAACTTTTGCGATCCCCTATACTTGTGGGTTATCAATCACCCTTTCCTCTTTAAGGGAAAACCAATGCAGTGCTCAAGAGGCAGCAGTTGCCGCCGGCAATCCCTCTGCCCGAACCCCCGCAAGTTCCAGATTATGCATTTCATTGTGCCACCAGCTGTACTATTAGAACACAAGAGTTCTAAAAAGAGAAGAACAAGAGTTCTAAAGAGAGAATACATGTTTATCTCGTTGTGGAGCCCTGCGTCGCCCTCCCGCGGGCGACTCGGGCGCTAACCCTAGCTGCCCCCGAACTCCCCCTCCCCCGCCTCCCCCCGCCTCCCTCCCCTTCCGCAGTCGGGCAAATCACGCATGGGGTCGTCGGTGGTGGGCCTCTCGGTTTCGCCCTCTCGTGTAGCTCGGGCGGTGCAGGGCGCTCGTCTGTAGGGGGTGTTGGGACGGTGCGGGGAGCTGGCGGAGACGCGCGGGCGTGCGCATGGCTCGTGGAGGCATGAGGCAAGCTGGAGCCGGCGGAGGCGATGGGCGCCCGCGAGCTCGCGGGAGCGCTCGTTTGCAGGGGAGCGTGGCGTACGGTGGTTGCGACACGGTGCGACGGCCAGATCTGAGGAGCCGCGTGCACATGGTGCTTAGGCGTCGCTTCCGGGTGGATCAGCGGCATGCCAGTCGCGAGGGGCGCGCATGGGGCTCCGGGATGCGTTGATCTGGCACGTAGGAGGCGTGCTGGGCTGGAGGCCTCTAGGCAGCGCGGATCTAGGTGTAGCGGCGCATGGTGATCGCGGTCAGTTCGCGAACGGGGGCGGTGCTGGAGCAGGGAGGCTCTGGCCACGGTTGGATGCGGGGTGCACGACCCGATCTGGTATCTGGAGGCACGTCGTCGGGGAGGCTAGCTGGTGGCCCTACACAACGGTGGCGCGCTTGCTGTGTGGGGGGTGCGCGGTCCAGTGGAGGCACGGGTCGACCTCGACCTGCTGCGTGGGAGTGGCCGCCCTGGGTGAAAGCCTGGCTGGTGCTGGCCGGCCGGCGGCGACGGCGCCCGTGGGCGTCGTTATCATCCTTGGAGGCGTCATAGGGAATTTCAGAGCCTCTACTCGCAGATCAATTTCTTCGGGTGAAAGCTCAGATCCTGCTGCAGGGTCGGGCGGTGGCATCGTCTTGAACGTTGTTCCCATTGGTGCTTCCTATGACTGGACGTGCACGGTGACTTATGTGGCAACAAATGACGGTAGTGAGCATGTCGAAGGCGTGGCATTGGTCGTGGTAGTCGGCTCTTCTTCTCCGTCTTATCGGTGGGGTTGCCTCGACTGTTTGTTGCTGTGAAGTCGAAGCCGCGGTGGCGGGGCACCGGTGGTATACAATGACGCGTGATAGGTGGTTCGTTTTGCGATCCTCTGTGACGCTAACCTTGCCTACTCTCTTTGCAGTTCACCACCGGAGTCGGAGTTGTGTTGTCTTATGTGGTTTTCTTTTGAGTGTTGTGCTACAGCTATTAGGGCTGATGTTTTCTTTTTCTTTGACCTTCGGGTCTTTTGGTCTTAGGACCTTCACCACCTTATTATTTTGCTGATGCTAGACCTTTCAAAATAAAAAGGAAAGGAGAAGCAGTGGGTACTTATAGAACATATATGAAGAGAAGAACACATAACGCTTTCAGCAAAAGTCTAGCTTTTAATGTGCATTTTTACAGATACTGTTTATCGAAATATATGTACCTTTGTAAACGAATCAACAGAAACAAGTTTAATACTTTAACTTTACGATGCGAATGTTTACTGATATACACCGACGAATACACGAAATACAGAGACCAACTTCAACGGCAAAGAATCCGCGTGCCCCAGATCCGTGTGCCCCAAATCCTCTCACAGGTCTTACTCAAAAATTAGGTTCTTCAACGCATTTCACTCAAGGGCGAATCATCGGGTGCTAATTAGTGAAGGCCCATAACCATGGTTCATGTATAAAGCCACTGGGAATGGACAGTTATAGTAGCACACACGGAGCAAACCAAAATAGAACAGCACGCAGCCACTAACGTACTACTGACAATACGGTCTGCAGTGATTCGTTCAACTTAACTCGGGGGCTAGCTAATTCACCAGAACTTGGTAATGCAAATGCGCAGATGAATCTCTTTGGACTCCCCGTGCAGCATCTCCGGATTGACATGCGCATGGAGGCGCCCGTGCTCCATGTCCACCTCGCCGGGGACTCCGCAGTTCGCCACGTCGCCTTTCAGCTGGAGGCTGCTCCTGAGGTGGCCTGCGCCGGCCGGAGGACCATCCACCCAGAGCACGCCTGTGTACACCGGCCTCGCGTCGGCATCGACATTGCCCCTGACGCACACGATGTTGACGGGGCGGACGCCGGCGGCGCCCCTCCCCGCGCCCACTGCCAGGAGGAACACGCGGCCGTCCTCCTCCGCCACTAGCAGAAGGCGGTGCTCCGACGCCGGCACGACGAGCGGGCGGCAGGTCTCGTACTTGATCTTCTCCATGGGCCAACAATGCCGGCCGGACTCCTCCGTGAGGTGGCGCAAGAGGCTTGCCGGCGAGCCCTGGAACGCGCACTCGAAGCAGTAGCAGGGCGCGTGCGCGCACTTGGCCGAGTGGTCCGCGGCCGAATGGTAGGCGATGGACCTCGCGCAGCCGAAATTCCTGTAGGGGCACGGCACCTGGTAGGCGTCGACCAGGCCGTCCATGTAGGGGATGTGGGTGTAGGCGGTGGCGCGGCCGCACAAATCACAGTGCTTGTTCGCTCCGCCGTCGCCATTGCCATTGCCGCCGCCGCCGCAGGCGCAGCACACGACGTGTCCATTCCCGCACTGCAATCCACAAATCCATGCATGTCTATGAATCAACCTTTCTTTTTTTACGGACATTTCGGTTAGTTCGACTATGTATTACCATGAATATGGGACGCTTGAGGGGAGCAGGGCACGCGGCGCAGTGAAACCATTTCTTCTTCACCTCTAAGATGACGGCCTCCTCTTCCGCTGGTGCCACAGCTACCATGGCTGCTGTTACTTGTTCATCGAGTTCGAGCACGCCTCCGTCTTCCGGCTCATGCTTCACCGTGGCCGGTGGGTTCACCACGGCGGCCAGCGTCGCCGTAGCCGCCAGCGTCGGCGTCTTCGTTGACACTGCACTGGGCTCCGCTAGCGCCGGCGTCTTCGTGTCCACCTGACTGGGCACCACCTGTGCCGGTGCCATGGTGGCCACTGCACTGGGCTCCGCCGGCGGCGGCGTCTTCGTAGCCACCGGACTGGGCGCCACCTGCGCCGGTGCCATGGTGGCCATTGGACTGGGCGCTGCTGGTGCCGGTGCCATGGTGACCACTAGACTGGGCGGCGCCGGCGTAGGCGTCTTCAAGGCAACCGGACTGGGCGCCGCCGGTGCCATGGTGGCCACTGGACCGGTTACTGTCACCGTAGCGGCCGTTGGCTTCGCCTTGGCAAGCGGACTGGGCGCTGCCGATGCCGGTGCCATGGTGGCCACTGGACCGGTTACTGCCACCGTAGCGGCCGTTGGCTTCACCACCGCGATTGGCTTCGCCTTGGCAACTGGACTGGGCGATGCCAACGGCCACGTCCCGGTGACCCCCGAACCAACTACCTCCTTGATGCTGAACTTCTTGTTGCTGCTCTCGGCGTTCTCGGAAACCCGCTGCCTCTTGTTCTGCTGGTCTGCCGGTTTCTTTTGGCCCGCCATAGATCTCCGGCGGGTTTGCGCCCGGCTGAACGATTGAGCGGAGTAAGGATCCAACGTGCGATTCATAGATGGTTCGAAACATGCGAGAAGATGTAGAAAAAGAGAGACTTACATTTGGCAAGAGGAAGCTGCGAGCTATGGAGGAGAGGGAGCGACGTTTCTACGGAAGAGACGATCCTTCTTCGCTCTGAGCGGTGGACTGTGGAGTGAGACCGAGTGAGTAGCCAGGCTAGTGTTTTCGAGGGCCGTGCTGGGTGCTGGCGTGCTTTGGAACGTGTGCATTAATGCATGCTTGCAGTGGAGAACGCGCACGCGTTGATTCGGGTGTGAGGTGAGAGAGTGTGAGACCACGAGCGGCCGTGAAAACTCTGGTCTGATCTGGTCTGGTCAAGGGCGAGAGCAGACCCGTCACTTCATCTTACACCAGTCTAGTCGGACGTCATCACACACTGCCTGCGCAGCTAGCTAGCTAGCCGGAAGTACTGTGCGGACGACACTTTGCCCACACGAACTGAGGACGACGGATGATTGACGGTGCATCCAGGTTTTGCTCTGCGTATGTACGGTCAGATGTGCTGCATCGTCCAAAGATCGTCCAATCTTGTCGTGTGTATAGCAGCCTAGCTAGCTCGATCGTCTCGTCTCGTCTAGTTTGGCTTCGTGAGTAAGGAACATCCCCCTTCTTCACACGCTCTGCCGATCTTTCTTTTTTAACAACAGAAGGCGCACGCCAAACATATCATTTCAGCTCAATGACAGTGTATAGCGTGAATTACAAAGCTCTGAAACTGAAAATTTGAAAGAGAAGCTACGGAGCAAGTCATATTTCTGTGAGCTCAAGCAAAACAAACATATGCCAGGTACTGCCCGATACTTCCTCCGTTTCACAATGTAGTGTGTCCGCATTTTCTGAGATTGAACTTTGACCGTAAATTTAACTAACGAGACCGACTGCGGCGGGACAAAAATTATATCACTAAATTCATAGAAAAAATATGAATTCAATGATATAATTTTTGCTCTCGCCGCAAACATCGGTCTCAGTAGTTAAATTTACGATTAAAGTTAAATCTTGAAAAATATGGGCGCACTACATTACGAAATGGAGGGAGTATCTAAGAATCCAATGAGCTACATTGTGGGCGTATCATTAATCCCCTAAAAATATGAAACACCTGAAATTTGAAAATGAAGAACAGCGGAGAATAAGAAAAACTTTGCTAACACCTTTCTGATAGTCCAAGGGATAGTAGCATCAGAAATGTTTATAATGCCAACGAAAGGCAACTTGTGAGGAAAGTGGGCTGAACAATATTCAGGCGCTTAGCCACTTGAGCCGCAAGAGAAGGGCCGGAGCTTCAGCTCGCAAAGGTGTGCCTATGCAAATAGTAGAAGCCTGGATCTGTACATTGTACACCCTCTGGCGATTTATTTATTTTTTATGAGAGAACTTTTATTTTATTCATCAACTGTCAAGGTAGTACAAAAAACAATGTGTCAATTTTCACACTAATATTATTCTTTCATCTAGCAAGGAATACATATCTATATTTAGAGCATCTACATCCGGACAAGTCCGGCCCTCTATAAAGTTTGCGGGTGTATCCGGGTGTGTCTGCAAACAACACGGAACAACCTCTTATTTAGGATGTCGTACATCCACACATCTTAAATGTGGATCGTCAAACCAATACAATTCATACACGTAGATCATATGTTACAAATCATAGTTCACAACAAATACGACAAATTAAAATAAATATAGTTTGACATTTTGGAAATGTCAAAATGAAATCAAAATCCGAGCGTAACGGATCACCCGCTCGCTAGACGAATCACTCGACGGACGCCATACATGCCACCTACTCTGTTTCCTTCCTTGCCCCCCCTGCTCCGCCTGCATCCTTGCCGCATGCCACGCTGCTGCCATAGCCATCCTCGTCGCCTCATACTGCGATCGTTGATCTCTTTCTTCATCCCCGCAAGCCACTTGTTTGCATACTCATTCAAGAGGCTTTTGTCCGTCAACATTATCTCCGCATCTTTCTTGTCTAGTGCGATTTGCAACCCCTCCTTCTCAAGCTCAATCTCTTCAAGTGTCTTGACCTTCTCGAGCTCCCGTTTGATCACCACCTCTTTCTTCTCCAACTTGATCTTCTCCATTAAATTTGAAACTTATTGTTCGCCCTCTCCAGGTCCTAATTCATCTCCTTTTGTGCATCCATAATGAGCTTGTACCTGTCCTCTTTCTTGTTCGCCCTAACAGAAAAATGCTTGTCCATGTGAAGGACATTTTTGTAGCCATCACAAGAGGCCCCCACCTTCTCCCACTTGTTTCCCATCACTTGCTGCTTATTCCTTGGCACAGTGGATCTTTCATTCTCCACTGCAACATCTTCCTCTTCTTCGTCCAACCTAATTGATTGGTGGGAGCTTAAACCATCATTACTCTTCTTGCTGGCCTTGAGATCGTCCACAAGTTGTGTCTATTTTGGTTTGCCATTCAAGATCATCCAACAAATGGCTAAAACTAAATGGCATCTTCTCCGTTTCTTGATACATAGTGGCCGCCATCACTGTCTAGCAAACAAAATATGTATGTCAATGAGAATGCAACAAAACACAAGCATATGCAAATGATGATAAGATGAAGTAATTTAGCTTACGTGAGTTGCCACTCCCATCCCACTTTGATGGCAGCCAAGCACATGTGAATAGTAGCCAACGTACTCGTTCACTTCCCCTTGAATGATCTCCCATCGATGTTCGAGAGACGCCACATTGCGGTTTGTGGCGATAGGATGCGGCTCCGTATATTGCTTTTGTTCATAATATTCCTTCCAAATACTTGTTCCCCTTTTACTCCGTGCCGCATATGAGATCCATTGTTGTGGCCAACCAAGATCGAACCAACAAGATATCCTCAAAGTTGAGAATGTACGATCTCTTGCCTGTGTCGTCTTTGACTTCTTTTTCTTCTTGCTCGGATTGGGATTTGATATTGTCCCAACTCCAAATGAAGGGCAAGTTGGATCCCCAAACTCTTAGTCCATTTGGGTCGGATCTTGATTATCATTGTGAAGGAAATATGCCGTAGAGGCAATAATAAAGTTGTTATTTATATTTCCTTATATCATGATAAATATTTATTATTCATGCTAGAACTGTATTAACCGGAAACTTAGTACATGTGTGAATACATAGACAAAACAGAGTGTCCCTAGTATACCTCTACTTGACTAGCTCGTTAATCAAAGATGATTAAGTTTCCTGACCATAGACATGTGTTGTCATTTGATGAACGGGATCACATCATTAGAGAATGATGTGATGGACAAGACCCATCCGTTAGCTTAGAATAAATGATCGTTTAGTTTTATTGCTATTGCTTTCATCATGACTTATACATGTTCCTCTGACTATGAGATTATGCAACTCCCGAATGCCAGAGGAACACCTTGTGTGCTATCAAACATCACAACATAACTGGGTGATTATAAAGATGTTCTACAGGTGTCTCCGATGGTATTTGTTGAGTTGGCATAGATCGAGATTAGGATTTTTCACTCTGATTGTCGGAGAGGTATCTCTGGGCCCTCTCGGTAATGCACATCACTATAAGCCTTGCAAGCAATGTGGCAATGAGTTAGTTGCGGGATGTTGCATTACAGAACGAGTAAAGAGACTTGCCGGTAATGAGATTGAACTAGCTAGGTATGATGATACCAACGATCGAATCTCAGGCAAGTAACATACCTATGACAAAGGGAACAACGTATGTTGTTATGCGGTTTGACCGATAAAGATCTTCGTACAATATGTAGGAGACAATATGAGCATCCAGGTTCCGCTATTGGTTATTGACCGGAGATGTGTCTCGGTCATGTCTACATAGTTCTCGAACCCGTAGGGTCTGCACGCTTAACATTCCATGACAATTTGTATTATGAGTTATGTGATTTGATGTACCGAAGGTTGTTCAGAGTCCCGGATGAGACCACGGACATGACGAGGAGTCTCGAAATGGTCTAGACGTAAATATCGATATATTGAAAGGCTACATTCGGATATCGGAAAGGTTCCGATTGATTCGGGTATTTTTGGAGTACCGGGGAGTTACGGGAATTCGCCGGGGGAAGTAGTGGGCCTTAATGGGCCATACGGGACAGGAGACAAGGACCTCGAGGGTTGGCCGCACGCGCCCCCCCCCATGGCAAGTCCGAATTGGACTAGGGAGGGGGCGGCGCCCCCCTCTCTTTCCTTCTCCCTCTCCTACTCCTTCCCTCTCCCCCTCATGGAAAAGGAAGGGGACTCCAACTAGGATTGGGAATCCTAGTTGGACTCCCCCTATAGGCGCGCCCCTCCTAGGAAGGCCTCCTCCTCCTCTCTCCTTTATATACCTGGGCAGGGGGCATCCCAAAGGCACTCCAAGATTTGTCTTAGCCATGTGCGGTGCCCCCCTCCACAGTTACACACCTCGGCCGTATCGTCATAGTGCTTAGGCAAAGCCCTGCGCCGGTAACTTCATCATCACTGTCGCCACGCCGTCGTACTGATGAAACTCTCCTTTGGCCTCAACTGGATCAAGAGCCCGAGGGACGTCATCGAGATGAACGTGTGCTGAACGCGGAGGTGTCGTATGTTCGGTACTTGGATCGGTTGGATCGCGAAGACGTTCGACTACATCAACCGCGTTACTAAACGCTTCCGCTTTCGGTCTACGAGGGTACGCAGACACACTCTCCCCTATCGTTGCTATGCATCCCTAGATAGATCTTACGCGATCGTAGGATTTTTTTTGAAATACTGCGTTCCCCAACAGTGGCATCAGAGTCAGGTCTATGTGTAGATGTTATATGCACGAGTAGAACACAAATGAGTTGTGGGCGTGGGTATATACATATTGCTTGCCGTCACTAGTTGTTTCTTGATTCGGCGGTGTTGTTGGATGAAGCGGCCCGGACCGACATTACATGACCGCGTTCATGAGACTGGTTCTACCGACGTGCTCTGCACACAGGTGGCTGGCGGGTGTCTGTTTCTCCAACTTTAGTTGAATCGGATTCAATGAACAGGGTTCTTTCTGAAGATCAAAAAGCAATACTATACCACGTTGTGGTTTTTATGTCGTAGGTAAGAACGGTTCTTGCTAAGCCCGTGGCAGCCACGTAAAACTTGCAACAACAAAGTAGAGGACGTCTAACTTGTTTTTGCAGGGCATGTTGTGATGTGATATGGTCAAGACGTGATTATATAAATTGTTGTATGAGATGATCATGTTTTGTAACACAGTTATCGGCAACTGGAAGGAGCTATATGGTTGTCGCTTTATTGTATGAAATGCAATTGCCATGTAATTGCTTTACTTTATCACTAAGCGGTAGCGATAGTCGTAGAAGCAATAGTTGGCGAGACGACAACGATGCTATGATGGAGATCAAGGTGTCAAGCCGGTGACGATGGTGATCATGACGGTGCTTTGAAGATGGAGATCAAAGGCACAAGATGATGATGGCCATATCATATCACTTATATTGATTGCATGTGATGTTTATCCTTTATGCATCTTATTTTGCTTAGTACGGCGGTAGCATTATAAGATGATCTCTCACTAAATTTCAAGGTATAAGTGTTCTCCCTGAGTATGCATCATTGCTACAGTTCGTCGTGCCGAGACACCATGTGATGATCGGGTGTGATAAGCTCTACGTTCACATACAATGGGTGCAAGCCAGTTTTGCACAAGCAGAATACTTGGGTTAAACTTGACGAGCCTAGCATATGCATATATGGCCTCGGAACACTGAGACCAAAAGGTCGAGAGTGAATCATATAGTAGATATGATCAACATAGTGATGTTCACCATTGAAAGCTACTCCATCTCACGTGATGATCGTACATGGTTTAGTTGATTTGGATCGCATGATCACTTAGATGACTAGAGGGATGTCTATCTAAGTGGGAGTTCTTAAGTAATATGATTAATTGAACTTTAATTTATCATGAACTTAGTCCTGATAGTATTTGCATATCTATGTTATAGACCAATAGCTTAAGATGTAGCTCCCCGTTTATTTTGATATGTTCCTAGAGAAAAATGAGTTCAAAGATGATAGTAGCAATGATGCGGACTGGGTCCATGATCTAAGGATTATCCTCATTGCTACATAGAAGAATTATGTCCTTGATGCACCGCTAGGTGACGAACCTATTGCAGGAGCATATGCAAACGTTATGAACGTTTGGCAAGCTCGGTATGATGACTACTTGATAGTTTAGTGCGCCATGCTTTACGGCTTAGAACCGGGACTTCAAAATTGTTTTGAACGCCACAGAGCATATAAGATGTTCCAAGAGCTGAAATTAGTATTTCAGGCTCATGCCTGAGTCGAGAGGAATGAGACCTCTGACAAGTACTTTGCCTACAAGATGGAGGAGAATAGCTCAACCAGTGAGCATGTGCTCAGAATGTCTGAGTACTACAATCACTTGAATCAAGTGGGAGTTAATTTTTCAAATAAGATAATGATTGATAGAGTTCTGTAGTCACTATCACCAAGTTACGGGAACTTCGTGATGAACTATAATATGCAAGGGATGACGAAAATGATTCTTGAGCTCGTCGCGATGATAAAATTAGTGAAGGTAGAAATCAAGAAAGAGCATCAAGTGTTGATGGTTAACAAGACCACTAGTTTCAAGAAAATGGGCAAAGGAAAAGAAAGGGAACTTCAAGAAACAATGGCAAGCAAGTTGCCACTGCCATGACGAAACCCAAAGCTTGACCCAAGCCTGAAACTGAGTGCTTCTACTGCAAAGGAAATGGTCACTGGAAGTGGAACTGCCCTGGATACTTGGCGGATAAGAAGCATGGGAAAGTGAACAAAGGTATATTTGATATACATGTTATTGATGTGTACTTTACTAGTGTTTATAGCAACCCCTCGGTATTTGATACTGGTTCAGTTGCTAAGAGTAGTAACTCGAAACGGGAGTTGCAAAATAAACAGAGACTAGTTAAGGGCAAGGTGATGATGTGAGTTGGAAGTGATTCCAAGGTTGATAAGATCACCATCGCACACTCCCTTTACCTTCGGGATTAATGTTTAACCTAAAATAAATGTTATTTGGTGTTTGCGTCGAGCATAAATATGACTGGATCTTGTTTATTGCAATACGGTTATTCATTTAAGTCAAAGAATAATTGTTGTTCTATTTACATGAATAAAACCTTCTGTGGTCATACACCCAATATAAATGGTTTATTCAATGTTGATCGTAGTGATACACATATTCATAATATTGAAGCCAAAAGATGCAAAGTTAATAATGATAGTGCAACTTATATGTGGCACTGCCGTTTAGGTCATATTGGTGTAAAGCGCATGAAGAAACTCCATGTTGATGGACTTTTGGAATCACTTGATGCTTGCGAACCATGCCTCATGGGCAAGATGACTAAGACTTCGTTCTTCGAAACAATGGAGCGAGCAACAGACTTGTTGGAAATAATACATACTAATGTGTGTGGTCCAATGAGTGTTGAGGCTCGCGGCGGGTATCATTATTTTCTGACCTTCACGGATGATTTGAGCAGATATGGGTATATCTACTTGATGAAACATTTGAAAATTTCAAAGAATTTCAGAGCGAAGTGGAAAATCATCGTAACAAGAAAATAAAGTTTCTATGATCTGATCGCGGAAACAAATATTTGAGTTACGAGTTTGGTATTCATTTGAAACAATGTGGAATAGTTTCGCAACCCACGCCACCTGGAACACCACAATGTAATGGTGTGTCCGAACGTCATAACCGTACTTTATTAGATATGGTGCAATCTATGATGTCTCTTACCGAATTACCACTATAGTTTTGGGGTTATGCATTAGAGACAGCTACATTCACGTTAAATAGGGCTGGGTCTAAAAATCCGTTGAGATGACACCGTAGGAACCGTGGTTTAGCAAGAAACCTAAGCTGTCGTTTCTTAAAGTTTGGGGTTGCGATGCTTATGTGAAAAAGTTTCAACCTGATAAGCTCAAACCCAAATCGGAGAAGTGCGTCTTCATAGGATACCCAAAAGAAACTATTGGGTACACCTTCCATCATAGATCCGAAGGCAAGATCCTTGTTGCTAAGAGTGAATCCTTTCTAGAGAAAGAGTTTCTCTCGAAAGAAGTGAGTGGGAGGAAAGTAGAACTTGATGAGGTAATTGTACCCGCTCCCTTATTGGAAAGTAGTTCATTGCAGAAATCAGTTCTAGTGATTCCCACACCAATTAGTGAGGAAGCTAATGATGATGACCATGAAAACTTCTGATCAAGTTACTACTGAACCTCGTAGGTCAACCATAGTAAGATCCGCACCAGAGTGGTATGGTTATCCTGTTCTGGAGGTCATGTTACTTGACCATGACGAACCTACGAACTATGAGGAAGCGATGATGAGCCCAGATTCCGCAAAATGGCTTGAGGCCATGAAATCTGAGATAGAATCCATGTATGAGGATAAAGTGTGGACTTTGGTGGACTTGCCTGTTGATCGGCAAGCCATTGAGAATAAATGGATGTTCAATAGGAAGACGGACGCTGATAGTAGTGTTACTATCTAAAAAGCTTGAATTGTCGAAAAAAGTTTTTGACAAGTTTAAGGAGTTGACTATGATGAGACCTTCTCACCCGTAGCGATGCTTAAGTCCATCCGAATCATGTTAGCAATTGCTGCATTTTATGATTATGAAATTTTGGCAAATGGATGTCAAAACTGCATTCCTTAATGGGTATCTTAAAGAAGAGTTGTATATGATGCAACCGGAAGGTTTTGTCGATCCAAAAGGTGCTAGCAAAGTGTGCAAGCTCCAGCGATCCATCTATGTACTGGTGCAAACATCTCGGAGTTGGAATATATGCTTTGATGAGTTGATCAAAGCATATAGTTTTATACAAACTTGCGGTGAAGCCTGTATTTACAAGAAAGTGAGTGGGAGCACTACATCATTTCTGATAAGTATATGTGAATGACATATTGTTGATCGAAAATAATGTAGAATTTTCTGGAAAGCATAAAGGAGTGTTTGAAAGGAGTTTTTCAAAGAAAGACCTTGGTGAAGCTGCTTACATATTGAGCATCAAGATCTATAGAGATAGATCAAGACGCTTGATAAAAAAATTCAATGAGTACATACCTTGACAAGTTTTTGAAGTAGTTCAAAATGGAACAGTCAAAGAAGGAGTTCTTGCCTGTGTTGCAAGGTGTGAAGTTGAGTAAAGACTCAAAACCCCACCACGGAAGAAAATAGAAAGATAATCAAAAGTCATTCCCTATGCCTCAATCATAGGTTCTATAAAGTATGCTATGTTGTGTACCAGACCTATTGTGTACCTCACCATGAGTTTGGCAAGAGGGTACAATAGTGATCCAGGAGTGGATCACTGAACATCGGTCAAAATTATCCTTAGTGGAATAAGGAAATGTTTCTTGGTTATGGAGGTGACAAAGAGTTCGTCGTAAGGAGTTACGTCGATGCAAGCTTTGACACCGATCTGGATGACTCTAAGTCTCGATCTAGATACATATTGAAAGTGGGAGCGATTAGCTAGAGTAGCTCCGTGCAGAGCATTGTAGACATAGAAAATTTGCAAAATACACACGACTTTGAATGTGGTAGCCCCGTTGACTAAACTTCTCCCACAAGAAAAACATGATCACTCTTTGGGTGTTAATCACATAACAATGTGAACTAGATTATTGACTATAGTAAACCCTTTGGGTGTTATTCACATACAGATGTGAACTAATCACATAAAGATGTGAACTATTGGTGTTAAATCACATGACAATATGAACTAGATTATTGACTTAGTGCAATGGGAGACTGAAGGAAATATGCCCTAGAGGCAATAATAAAGTTGTTATTTATATTTTCTTATATCATGATAATTGTTTATTATACATGCTAGAATTGTATTAACCGGAAACTTAGTACATGTGTGAATATATAGACAAAACAGAGTGTCCCTAGTATGCCTCTACTTGACTATCTCGTTAATCAAACATGGATAAGTTTCCTGACCATAGACATGTGTTGTCATTTGATGAACGCGAGATCACATCATTAGAGAATGATGTGATGGACAAGGCCCATCCGTTAGCTTGGCATAAATGATCATTTAGTTTTATTGCTATTGCTTTCATCATGACTTATACATGTTCCTCTGACTATGAGATTATGCAACTCCCGAATACCGGAGGAACACCTTGTGTGCTATCAAACGTCACAACGTAACTGGGTGATTATAAAGATGCTCTACAGGTGTCTCCGATGGTGTTTGTTGAGTTGACATAGATCGAGATTAGGATTTGTCACTCTGATTGTCGGAGAGGTATCTCTGGGCCCTCTCGGTAATGCACATCACTATAAGCCTTGCAAGCAACGTGACTAATGAGTTAGTTGCGGGATGTTGCATTATGGAACGAGTAAAGAGACTTGCCGGTAACAAGATTGAACTAGGTATGATGATACCGATGATCGAATCTCGGGCAAGTAACATACCGATGACAAAGGGACAATGTATGTTGTTATGCGGTTTGACTGATAAAGATCTTCGTACAATATATAGGAGCCAATATGAGCATCCAGGTTCCGCTATTGGTTATTGACCGGAAATGTGTCTCGGTCATGTCTACATAGTTCTCGAACCCATAGGGTCCGCACGCTTAACGTTCCATGACGATTTGTATTATGAGTTATGTGATTTGATGTACCGAAGGTTGTTCAAAGTCCCGGATGAGATCACGGACATGACGAGGAGTCTCGAAATGGTCGAGACGTAAAGATCGATATATTGGAAGGCTATATTCGGATATCGGAAAGGTTCCGAGTGTTTCGGGTATTTTTCAGAGTACCGCAGAGTTACGGGAATTCGCCGGGGGAAGTAGTGGGCCTTAATGGGCCATACGGGAAAGGAGAGAAAGACCACGAGGGTTGGCCACATGCCCCCCATGGCAAGTCCGAATTGGACTAGGGAGGGGGCGGCGCCCCCTCTCTTTCCTTCTCCCTCTCCTACTCCTTCCCTCTCTCCCCTCTTGGAAAAGGAAGGGGACTCCAACTAGGGTTGGGAATCCTAGTTGGACTCCCCCTATAGGCGCGCCCCTCCTAGTCCAGCCTCCTCCTCCTCCTCCTCCCTCCTTTATATATGTGGGCAGGGGCATCCCAAAGGCACTCCAAGATTTGTCTTAGCCGTGTGCGGTGCCCCCCTCCACAGTTACACATCTCGGTCATATCGTCGTAGTGCTTAGGCAAAGCCATGCGCCGGTAACTTCATCATCACTGTTGCCACGCCATCGTACTGACGGAACTCTCCTTTGGCCTCAACTGGATCAAGAGACCGAGAGACGTCATCGAGCTGAACGTGTGCTGAACACGGAGGTGTCGTACGTTCGCTACTTGGATCGGTTGGATCGCGAAGACGTTTGACTACATCAACCGCGTTACTAAATGCTTCCGCTTTCGGTATACGAGGGTACGTAGACACACTCTCCCCTCTAGTTGCTATGCATCCCTAGATAGGTCTTGCATGATCGTAGGAAATTTTTTGAAATACTGCGGTCCCCAACACATTGATCATCTCCGACATGATAAACTGCTAAAATGATCATGGTCTCTAAGCATTGATCATGTTTGAAATGAACTAGTGGTCTATGCAAAATATTGAAAATGGCCTATGCGAAGTTGATCAGAGAGGAACAACAAGGACATACCAAGTCTTGTCGTGTCATTTCGTCGAACAGGTCGTCGACAGCCCGGGCGTCGCCGGTGCTTGTGCTTGTCTGCACCCAAACGAGTTGTGGCGAGTGACAGACGTCCACCAGACGTCAAAGTATTCTCGCGTCAGTCGGCAGGGGATACCGCGAGTTGATAGATGCCATAGGTTGGCTTGAGGTGAGGGAAAGACTGCCGCTGAAATATCCGAGGACGGGTATGCGAGTATCACGCGGTAGTTTACCCAGGTTCGGGGCTCTCCAGAGAGATAATACCCTACTCCTGCATGTCTGGATATATATATATATATATGTGTGTGTGTGTGTGTGTGTGTGTGTGTGTGTGTGTGTGAAGTGTACTTCCGGCAGTACAAAGTGCTCCTAGAGCTGTATCTGAGATCAGCGCAATGGGCATCTGACTTCCTATATGTGTGTGGCCGGAGTGAGCATGCATGCTTTAGTGGCCAGGCATGGCCGTGGTGAGCTTGTGGCCATGGGAGTCCATCCCCTGGATGGATGGATGTGTGCCTTTATATAGGAGTAGTGGGCATGGGGGTGGCTTGAGATGTAAGCTACAGTGAGTAGCTTACATCTCAAGATATGGGTAGCTTGAGAGCTAAGCTATGCTTGTCCCCTGGGGAATTTTATAAATCAATGCCCAGGGGACAAGGTACACTGTAGATGATGTCGCGGTACGGCCATCTTGTCGGTGTCGGGTCGATGCAGCGGCTGACTTTGGGCAGCCGGTTGGTTGGCGCAGTCGGCCCGGGCAGTCGGACAGGGGGCCGTCTGGGGTGGCCTGAGCAGTCGGACAGAGGGGCTTTGCTAGCCCCGATGTCTTGAAATATTGTCTCGCCATTTTCGGGGTACACGTGGTCAATTACTCCGACAGTAGCCTCCGAGCCTCCAGGCAACTTGGCAAAGTTGGGCGGAGGTTTTTTAGCGGGTGTGGCTGTAGAAGATGTCGATGACATTGAGGGGCCGGTTGCAGCTGGCGGCGAGCGTACAATAGGCGCGACATGTTCCGAGTGGGGGCGCGCAAGCGCACCCGTTGGGTGTAGTGATAACCCACAAGTATAGGGGATCGCAACATTTTTCGAGGGTAGAGTATTCAACCCAAATTTATTGATTCGACACAAGGGGAGCCAAAGAATATTCTCAAGTATTAGCAGCTGAGTTGTCAATTCAACCACACTTGGAAACTTAATATCTGCAACAAAGTATTTAGTAGCAAAGTACTATGATAGTAGTGGTAACGGTGGCAAAAGTAACGATAGCAGTTTTGGTTTTATAGTGATTGTAACAGTAGCAACGGAAAAGTAAATAAGCGAAGAACAATATATGAAAAGCTTGTAGGCAATGGATCAGTGATGGATAATTATGTCGGACGCAATTCCTCATGCAATAGTTATAACATAGGGTGACACAGAACTAGCTCCAGTTCATCAATGTAATGTAGGCATGTATTCCGAATATAGTCATACGTGCTTATGGAAAAGAACTTGCATGACATCTTTTGTCCTACCCTCCCGTGGCAGCGAGGTCCTATTGGAAACTAAGGGATATTAAGGCCCCTTTTAATAGAGTACCGGACCAAAGCATTAACACTTAGTGAATACATGAACTCCTCAAACTACGGTCATCACCGGTAAGTATCCTGATTATTGTCATTTCGGATTTAACGGATCATAACACATAATAGGTGACTATAGACTTGCAAGATAGGATCAAGAACTCTCATATATTCATGAAAACATAATAGGTTCAGATCTGAGATCATGGCACTCAGGCCCTAGTGACAAGCATTAAGCATAGCAAAGTCATAGCAACATCAATCTCAGAACATAATGGATACTGGGGATCAAACCCTAACAAAACTAACTCGATTACATGATAAATCTCATTCAACCCATCACCGTCCAGCAAGCCAACGATGAAATTACTCACGCACGGCGGTGAGCATCATGAAATTGGTAATGGAGGAAGGTTGATGATGACGATGGCGACAGATTTCCCTTTTCGGAGCCCCGAACGGACTCCAGATCATCCCTCCCAAGAGAGATTAGGGCTTGGCGGTAGCTCTGTATCGTAAAACGCGATGAATCCTTCTCTCTGATTTTTTTCCTCCCCGAGCATGAATGTATGGAGTTGGAGTTAAGGTCGGTGGAGCGTCAGGGGGCCCACGAGGCAGGGGGCGCTCCTAGGGGGAGTAGGCGCGCCCCCCATCCTCGTGGACAGGGTGTGGGCCCCCTGACATTGATTCTTCCGCCGGTATTTTTATATATTCCAAAAATATTCTCCGTTGATTTTCAAGTCATGTCGAGAGCTTTTATTTCTGCACAAAAATAACACCATGGCAATTCTGCTGAAAACAGCATCAGTCCGGGTTAGTTCCATTCAAGTCATGCAAGTTAGAGTCCAAAACAAGGGCAAAAGTGTTTGGAAAAGTAGATACGTTGGAGACGTATCAACTCCCCCAAGCTTAAACCTTTGCTTGTCCTCAAGCAATTTAGTTGACAAACTGAAAGTGATAAAGAAAAACTTTTACAAACTCTGTTTGCTCTTGTTGTTGTAAATATGTAAAGCCAGCATTCAAGTTTTCAGCAAAGATTATGAACTAACCATATTCACAATAACATTTAGGTCTCATGTTTACTCATATCAATGGCATAATAAACTAGCGAGCAATAATAATAAATCTCAGATGACAACACTTTCTCAAAAGAATCATAATATGATATAACAAGATGGTATCTCGCTAGCCCTTCCCGAGACTGCAAAATAAAAATGCAGAGCACCCCTGAAGATCAAGGGCTGACTGGAAATTGTAATTCATGGTAAAAGAGATCTAGTAAAGTCATACTGAATGTAAACTAATAATAATACATGCAAATGACAGCGGTACTCTCCAACTGGTGCTTTTTAATAAGAGGATGATTGAGGGAGTCCTGGATTAGGGGGTCTCCGGACAGCCGGACTATATCCTTTGGCCGGACTATTGGACTATGAAGATACAAGATTGAAGACTTTGTCCCGTGTCCGGATGGGACTCTCCTTGGCGTGGAAGGCAAGCTAGGCAATACGGATATGTAGATCTCCTCCGTTGTAACCGACTCTGTGTAACCCTAGCCCCCTCCGGTGTCTATATAAACCGGAGGGTTTAGTCCGTAGAACAACAGACAATCATACCATAGGCTAGCTTCTAGGGTTTGGCCTCTATGATCTCGTGGTAGATCAACTCTTGTAATACTCATATCATCAAGAACAATCAAGCAGGACGTAGGGTATTACCTCCATCAAGAGGGCCCTGATACGTCTCCAACGTATCTATAATTTTTGATTGCTCCATGCTATATTATCTACTGTTTTGGACTATATTGGGCTTTATTTTCCACTTTTATATTATTTTTGGGACTAACCTATTAACCGGAGGCCTAGCCCAGAATTGCTGTTTTTTGCCTATTTCAGTGTTTCAAAGAAACGGAATATCAAACGGAATAAAATCTTCGGGAACGTGATTTTCTCACCGAACGTGATCCAGGAGACTTGGACCCTGCTCCAAGGAACAAAAGAGGCTGTCACGAGGGTGGGGGGCGCGCCCCCTGCCTGGTGGGCCCCTGGTTGCTCCTCCGGTGTACTTCTTCCTCCTATATATACACACGTACCCCCAAACAATCAGAACAGGAGCCAAAAACCTAATTCCAGCGCCGCAACTTTCTGTATCCACGAGATCCCATCTTGGGGCCTATTCCGGAGCTCCGCCGGAAGAGGGCCGTCATCACGGAGGGCTTCTACATCATCCTAGCCCCTCTGATGAAGTGTGAGTAGTTTACCTCAGACCTTCGGGTCCATAGTTAGTAGCTAGATGGCTTCTTCTCTCTCTTTGAATCTCAATACAAAGTTCTCCCCCTCTCTTGTGGAGATCTATTCAATGTAATCTTCTTTTTACGGTGTGTTTGTTGAGACCGATGAATTGTGGGTTTATGATCAAGTCTATCTATGAATAATATTTGAATCTTCTCTGAATTCTTTTATGTATGATTGGTTATCTTTGCAAGTCTCTTTGAATTATTCGTTTGGTTTGGCCAACTAGATTGGTAGTTCTTGCCATGGGAGAAGTGCTTAGCTTTGGGTTCGATCTTGCGATGTCCTTACCCAGTGACAGAAGGGGCAGCAAGACACGTATTGTATCGTTGCCATCGAGGATAACAAGATGGGGTTTATTTCATATTGCATGAATTTATCTCTCTACATCATGTCATCTTGCTTAAGGCGTTACTTTGTTTTTAACTTAATACTCTAGATGCATGCTGGATAGCGGTCGATGAGTGGAGTAATAGTAGTAAATGCAGAATCGTTTCGATCTACTTGTCACGGACGTGATGCCTATATACATGATCATGCCTAGATATTCATAACTATGCTCAATTCTGTCAATTGCTCAACAGTAATTTGTTCACCCACCGTAGAATACTTATGCTCTTGAGAGAAGCCACTAGTGAAACCTATGGCCCCCGGGTCTATTCTCATCATATCAATTTCCATCACTTTAATCTTGCTTTGCTTTTTTACTTTGCTTTTAATTTTTTACTTTGCATCTTTATACCAAAAATACCAAAAATATTATATCTATCTGATCTCACTCTCGTAAGTGACCGTGAAGGGATTGACAACCCCTAATCGCGTTGGTTGCGAGTAGCTATCGCTTTGTGCAGGTATGAGGGACTTGAGCGTGGCCTCCTACTGGATTGATACCTTGGTTCTCAAAAACTGAGGGAAATACTTACGCTACTCTTCTGCATCATCCCTTCCTCTTCGGGGAAAACCAACGCAAGCTCGAGATGTAGCAAGAAGGATTTCTGGCACCATTGCCGGGGAGTCTACGCAAAAAGTCAACATACCAAGTACCGATCACAATCCCTATCTCTCGCATTACATTATTTGCCATTTGCCTCTCATTTTCCTCTCCCCCAATTCACCATTGCCGTTTTATTTTCCCTCTCTCTCTCTATCCTCCCTCTCTATTTGCCCCTTTTTGCCCGTTTGCTTTTGTTTGCTTGTGTGCTAGTTTGCTTGTTGTTGCGATGGCTCAAGATACTACCAAATTGTGTGACTTCACCAATACCAATAATAATGATTTCCTTAGCACTCCGATTGCTCCTCTTACCGATGCTGGATCTTGTGAAATTAATACTGCTTTGTTGAATCTTGTTATGAAAGATCAATTCGTCGGCCTTCCTAGTGAAGATCCCGCTACTCATCTGAATAGCTTCGTTGATTTATGTGATATGCAAAAGAAAAAGATGTCAATAATGATGTCGTTAAATTGAAGTTATTTCGTTTTTCACTTAGAGATCGTGCTAAAGCTTGGTTTTCGTCTTTGCCTAAGAATAGTATTGATTCATGTAACAAGTGCAAATATGCTTTTATCTCTAAGTATTTTCCTCCCGCTAAGATCATCTCTCTTACAAATGATATTATGAACTTTAAACAACTTGATCATGAACATGTTGCACAAGCTTGGGAGAGAATGAAATTAATGATACATAATTGCCCTACTCATGGTTTGAATTTGTGGATGATCATACAAATTTTTATGCCGGATTGAATTTTGCTTCTAGAAATCTTTTAGATTCGGCCGCGGGAGGCACTTTTATGGAAATCACTTTAGGAGATGCTACTAAACTCCTAGATAATATTATGGTTAATTATTCTCAATGGCATACTGAAAGATCTTCTAATAAAAAAGTGCATGCGATAGAAGAAATTAATGTGTTGAGTGGAAAGATGGATGAACTTATGAAATTATTTGCTACTAAGAGTGTTTCTTCTGATCCTAATGATATGCCTTTGTCTACTTTGATTGAGAATAACAATGAATCTATGGATGTGAATTTTGTTGGTAGGAATAATTTTGGCAACAATGCTTATAGAGGGAATTTTAATCCTAGGCCATATCCTAGTAATCCTTCTAATAATTATGGTAATTCCTACAACAACTCTTATGGAAATTATAATAAGATGCCCTTTGAATTTGAGAATAGTGTTAAAGAGTTTATGAATTCACAAAAGAATTTTAATGCTTTGCTTGAGGAGAAATTGCTTAAAGTTGATGATTTGGCTAGAAACGTTGATAGAATTTCTCTTGAGATTGATTATTTAAAGCTTAGATCTATTCCTCCTAAGCATGATATCAATGAGTCTCTCAAAGCCATGAGAATTTTCATTGATGAGTGCAAGGAAAGAACCGCTAGGATGCGTGCTTCCAAAGATGCCTTTATTAAAGCGTGTTCTTCCAATACCTATGAAAATCAAGATGAAGATATAAAAGTTATTAATGTGTCTCCTATTAAATCTTTATTTTGCAATATGAATCTTGATGAAACTGAATATGATCTTCCTTTACCTAGAAGGCGTTCTAAAAATTCGGAGTATTTAGATCTTAATGATGAAATTGATGAAAGTGGGATTGAAAGAAATAAAAATCTAGATGTTGCTAAACCCACTATATTGCATTTCAAGGAATTTAATTATGAAAGTTGCTCTTTAATTGATTGTGTTTCCTTGTTGCAATCCGTGCTAAATTCTCCACATGCTTATAGTCAAAATAAAGCCTTCACCGAACATATTGTTGATGCCTTGATGCAATCTTATGAAGAAAAACTTGAGTCAAAAGTTTCTATCCCTAGAAAACTCTATGATGAGTGGGAAGCAACTATTAAAATTAAAATTAAAGATCATGAGTTTTATGCTTTGTGTGATTTGGGTGCTAGTGTCTCTACTATTCCCAAGACTTTGTGTGATTTGCTAGATTTCCGTAATTTTGATGATTGCTCTCTAAACTTGCATCTTGCAGATTCCACTATTAAGAAACCTATGGGACGGATTAATGATGTTCTTATTGTTGCAAATAGGAATTATGTGCCCGTAGATTTCATTGTTCTTGATATAGATTGCAATCCTTCTTGCCCTATTATTCTTCGTAGACCTTTCCTTAGAACGGTTGGTGCGATTATTGATATGAAGGAAGGGAATATTAGATTTCAATTTCCATTAAAAAATGGCATGTAACACTTCCCTAGAAATAAAATAAAATTACCATATGAAACTATCATGAGAGCCACTTATGGATTGCCTACAAAAGATGGCAATACCTAGATCTATCCTCGCTTTTATGCCTAGCTAGGGGCGTTAAACGATAGCGCTTGTTGGGAGGCAACCCAATTTTATTTTTATTCCTTGCTTTTGCTCCTGCTTAGTAATAAATAAATTATTTAGCCTCTGTTTCGGTTGTGTTTTTTTTGTGTTTAATTAGGGTTTGTGCCAAGTAGAACCGCTGGGAAGACTTGGGGAAAGTCTTGTTGAACTTGCTGTAAAAAACAGAAACTTTAGCGCTCACGAGAACTGCTATCATTTTTATTTGAAGAGTGATATTTAGTTAATTCTTTTTGCAGATGATTAATAGATAAATTCCTCATGTCCAGCAATTTATTTTAGAATTTTTGGGGACCCAGATCTTGCGCTAGCTACAGATTACTACAGACTTTTCTGTTTTTGACAGATTCTGTTTTTCGTGTGTTGTTTGCTTATTTTGATGAATCTATGGCTAGTAAAATAGTTTATAATCCATAGAGAAGTTGGAATACAGTAGGTTTAACACCAATATAAATAAAGAATGAGTTCATTACAGTACCTTGAAGTGGTCTTTTGTTTTCTTTCGCTAACGGAGCTCACGAGTTTTCTATTTTGAGTTTTGTGTTGTGAAGTTTTCAAGTTTTGGGTGAATTCTTTTGATGGATCATGGAACAAGGAGTGGAAAGATCCTAAGCTTGGGGATGCCCATGGCACCCCCAAGATAATCCAAGGACACCAAAAAGTCAAAGCTTGGGGATGCCCCGGGAGGCATCCCCTCTTTCGTCCACTTCCATCGGTAATTTACTTGGAGCTATATTTTCATTCACCAACATGATATGTGTTTTGCTTGGAGAGTCTTGTATTATTTGTGTCTTTGTGTCTTAGTATGCCACAATCATCTTTGCTGTACACACCTTTTGAGAGATCCATACATGAATTAAAATTTGATAGAATACTCTATGTGCTTCACTTATATCTTTTGAGCTAGATAATTTTGCTCTATGTGCTTCACTTATATCTTTTTGAGCTAAGTAGTTTTGCTGTATGTGCTTCACTTATATCTTTTGAGCTAGATAATTTTGCTCTATGTGTTTCACTTAGATCTTTTAGAGCACGGTGGTGGATTTGTTTTAAAGAAACTATTGATCTCTCATGCTTCACTTAAATTATTTTGAGAGTCTCTTAATAGCATGGTAATTTGCTTAATAATAATATGCTTGGTATTCAAGATTTGTGAAACTTTCTTTTGAGTGTGTTGAATACTAAGAAAAGATTGAAGCATGATAATTGTTTTGAGATATGGAGGTGATAATATTAAAGTCATGCTAGTTGAGTAGTTGTGAATTTAAAGAATACTTGTGTTAAAGTTTGTGATTCCCGTAGCATGCACGTATGGTGAACCGTTATGTAACGAAGTCGGAGCATGATTTATTTATTGATTGTCTTCCTTATGAGTGGCGGTCGGGGACGAGCGATGGTCTTTTCCTACCAATCTATCCCCCTAGGAGCATGCGCGTAATACTTTGCTTTGATAACTTCTAGATTTTTGCAATAAGTATATGAGTTCTTTATGACTAATGTTGAGTCCATGGATTATACGCACTCTCACCCTTCCACCTTTGCTAGCCTCTCTAATACCGCACACCTTTCGCCGGTATCATACACCTACCATATACCTTCCTCAAAACAGCCACCATACATACCTATTATGTCATTTCCATAGCCATTCCGAGATATATTGCCATGCAACTTTCCACCATCTAGTTCATCATGACACATTCATCATTGTCATATTGCTTAGCATGATCATGTAGTTGACATAGTATTTGTGGCAAAGCCACCGTTCATAATTTCTTCATACTTGTCACTCTTGATTCATTGCATATCCCGGTACACCGCCAGAGGCATTCATATAGAGTCATACTTTGTTTTAGAATCGAGTTGTAATCTTTGAGTTGTAAATAAATAAAAGTGTGATGATCATCATTCAATAGAGCATTGTCCCAAATAAAAAAAGAGAGAGAAATGCCAAAAAAGAAGGCCCAAAAAAGAGAAAATAAATAAAACGGGGCAATGCTACTATCCCTTTTACCACACTTGTTCTTCAAAGTAGCACCATGATATAGCGAGTCTCATATATTGTGCTTCAAAGTAGCACCATGTTCTTCATATAGAGAGTCTCATATGTTGTCACTTCCATATACTAGTGGGAATTTTACATTATAGAACTTGGCTTGTATATTCCAATGATGTGCTTCCTCAAAATTTCCCCAGGTCTTCGTGAGCAAGCAAGTTGGATGCACACCCACTTAGTTTCTTTTGTTGAGCTTTCATACATTTATAGCTCTAGTGCATCTGTTGCATGGCAATCCCTACTCACTCACATTGATATCTACTGATGGGCATCTCCATAGCCCGTTGATACGCCTAGTTGATGTGAGACTATCTTCTCCTTTTTGTCTTCTCCACAACCACCATTCCATTCCACCTATAGTGCTATATCCATGGCTCACGCTCATGTATTGCGTGAAGATTGAAAAAGTTTTGAAAAAGTTAGAGTATGAAACAATTTCTTGGCTTGTCATCGGGGTTGTGCATGATTTAAATACTTTATGTGGTGAAGATGGAGCATAACCATACTATATGATTTTGTAGGGATAACTTTCTTTGGCCATGTTATTTTGAGAAGACATAATTGCTTTGTTAGTATGCTTGGAGTATTATTATTTTTATGTCAATATAAACTTTTGTCTTGAATCTTTCTAATCTGAATATTCATACCACAATTAAGAAGATTTGCATTGAGGTTATGCCAAGTAGCACTCCGCATCAAAAATTCTCTTTTTATCATTTACCTACTCGAGGACGAGCAGGAATTAAGCTTGGGGATGCCTGATACGTCTCCAACGTATCTATAATTTTGATTGCTCCATGATATATTATCTACCGTTTTGGACTATATTGGGCTCTATTTTCCACTTTTATATTATTTTTGGGACTAACCTATTAACCGGAGGTCTAGCCCAGAATTGTTGCTTTTTGCCTATTTCAGTGTTTCGAAGAAACGGAATATCAAACGGAGTCCAAACAGAATAAAATCTTCGGGAACGTGATTTTCTCACCGAACATGATCCAGGAGACTTGTACCCTACTCCAAGGAACAAAAGAGGCGGTCACGAGGGTGGGGGACGCGCCCCCCCTAGGGCGTGCCCCCCTGCCTTGTGGGCCCCTCGTTGCTCTTCCGGCGTACTTCTTCCTCCTATATATACACACGCACCCCCAAATGATCATAACAGGAGCCAAAAACCTAATTCCACCGCCGCAACTTTCTGTATCCACGAGATCCCATCTTGGGGCTTGTTCCGGAGCTCCGCCGGAAGAGGGCCGTCATCACGGAGGGCTTCTACATCATCCTAGCCCCTCTGATGAAGTTTGAATAGTTTACCTCAGACCTTCGGGTCCATAGTTAGTAGCTAGATGGCTTCTTCTCTCTCTTTGAATCTCAATACAAAGTTCTCGCCCTCTCTTGTGGAGATCTATTCAATGTAATCTTCTTTTTGCGGTGTGTTTGTTGAGACCGATGAATTGTGGGTTTATGATCAAGTCTATCTATGAATAATATTTGAATCTTCTCTGAATTCTTTTATGTATGATTGGTTAACTTTGCAAGTCTCTTCGAATTATCCGTTTGGTTTGGCCAACTAGATTGGTAGTTCTTGCCATGGGAGAAGTGCTTAGCTTTGGGTTCGATCTTGCAGTGTCCTTACCCAGTGACAGAAGGGGCAGCAAGGCACATATTGTATCATTGCCATCGAGGATAACAAGATGGGGTTTATTTCATATTGCATGAATTTATCTCTCTACATCATGTCATCTTGCTTAAGGCGTTACTCTGTTTTTAACTTAATACTCTAGATGCATGCTGGATAGCGGTCGATGAGTGGAGTAATAGTAGTAGATGCAGAATCATTTCGATCTACTTGTCACGGACATGATGCCTATATACATGATCATGCCTAGATATTCTCATAACTATGCTCAATTATGTCAATTGCTCAACAGTAATTTGTTCACCCACCGTAGAATACTTATGCTCTTGAGAGAAGCCACTAGTGAAACCTATGGCCCCGGGTCTATTCTCATCATATCAATCTCCATCACTTTAATCTTGCTTTGCTTTTTTACTTTGCTTTTACTTTTTACTTTGCATCTATATACCAAAAATACCAAAAATATTATATCTATCAGATCTCACTCTCGCAAGTGACCGTGAAGGGATTGACAACCCCTAATTGCGTTGGTTGCGAGTAGCTATCGCTTTGTGCAGGTACAAGGGACTTAAGCGTGGCCTCCTACTGGATTGATACCTTGGTTCTCAAAAACTGAGGGAAATACTTACGCTACTCTGCTGCATCATCCCTTCCTCTTCGGGGAAAACCAACGCAAGCTCAAGACGTAGCAGGCCCGAACCTGGGTAAACATCGTGTCCCCTGCCTCCTGTTACCATTCGCCTTAGACGCACAGTTCGGGACCCCCTACCCGAGATCCGCCGGTTTTGACACCGACATTGGTGCTTTCATTAAGAGTTCCACTGTGTCGTCACCATAAGGCTTGATGGCTCCTTCAATCATCGGCAGCAATGCGGTCAGGGTGAGGTTTTCCTCCCCGGACAGATCTTTGTATTTGGCGGCTTCACACCGCGGGCCAATTCGCTTGGCCATCTGGAGCAGATCGAGAGCTACGCCCCTGGCCATCAGGTTAGATTCGGAAACTTGAACTACACTGCCAACATCCGCGGGGACTTGATCTTCGACGGATTCGAGCCCGTGTCAGGTGCGCCGCACAGTCATGACGAGCACGACGTAACTCTGCCATCGGACAGTGCTCGGGAGATCGCATCTGCAACTACTCCGTCCATCAATGCGGAGCAAATCGTGCCATCCGAGAGCGGAGGGATAGACCCCGCCATGGAGGCCGCACTCTCAGTGGCGATAGAGCCGAATACTGACTTCACCTCTTACGAGAGCCGTGTCGCCGAACCACTGGATTCACCTCCGACCACGGACTCCGAGCCGCCTACATCCGTGCCCGTCGAATCCGACTGGGCGCCGATCATGGAGTTCACCTCCGCGGATATCTTTCAGCACTCGCCTTTCGGCGATGTGCTAAATTCATTGAGGTCCCTCTCCCTGTCAGGAGAACCTTGGCCGAACTATGTCCAACTAGAATGGGATGCGGACGACGAAGAAATTCGCTGCCCACCCACCACCCACTTAGTAGCCACTGTCGACGATTTAACTGACATGCTTGACTTCGACTCCGAAGACATCGACGGTATGGACGATGATGCAGGAGACGAGCAGGAACCATCGCCCACAGGGCGCTGGACCGCTACATCATCATACACCATATATATGGTGGACACCCCTAAAGAAGGCAATGGCGATGAGACAGCGGAGGATGACCCCTCCAAGAAGCAACCCAAGCGCCGACGTCAGCGGCGCCGCTCTAAGTCCCGCCACAGCAAAAGTAGTGATACCGGCACAAGAGATAATAACACTCCGGATAGTGCCGAAGACAATCACAATCCCCTCCAGCACGATGTAGAGCCGGAGGATGAACAAGCCAGCCCTCCAGAGCAGGCAACAGATGGAGAACCAGAAGTGGACAATTACATGCCTCTCTCCGAAGACGAGGAGAGCCTCGGCGACGAAGAATTTATCGTGCCTGAGGACCCCGTCGAACAGGAGCGCTTCAAGCGCCGGCTTATGGCCACAGCACATAGCCTGAAGAAAAAACAACAACAGCTTCAAGCAGACAAAGACTTGCTAGCAGACAGATGGAACGAAGTCCTTGCGGCCGAGGAATACGAACTCGAGCGCCCCTCCAAGAGTTACCCAAAACGCAGGTTGCTACCTCACCTCAAGGAGGAAGCATCAAAACCTCATGCACCAGTGTACGATGCGGCTGACCGGCCACCGCGTGGCCGAGCTAAAGAGGCGTTCCAGCCTGAAGTTCAGCCTGCACCCTGCCGCCACTCAATCCAAAATACCAAGGCTCGGGGTAACACACGGGACCTGCGATACGTATTGGACAGTAAGGCAAAACTTGCAAGGTCAATATATGGGTCACGGGCACGCGCGCCAACACGGGACGATGATCATCGCGCTGGATACGCCAAAAGCAAATCCGGTTGGGCCGAATACAGCAGACAAGACTCATATGAACTACGTCGGGATATCGCCCGGCACAGAGACACCACACACCCCCTATGCTTCACTGATGAAGTTATATATCACGAATTCCCGGAGAGTTTCAAACCCATAAATATCGAATCATATGACGGTACAATAGATCCCGCGGTATGGATTGAGGATTTCCTCCTTCACATCCACATGGCTCGCGGTGATGATCTACACGCCATCAAGTACCTCCCACTAAAACTCAAAGGACCAGCTCGGCATTGGCTGAATAGCTTGCTAGCAGACTTCGTCGGCAGTTGGGAGGATCTGGAAGACGCATTCCTTGACAACTTCCAGGGCACTTATGTGCGACCACCGGATGCTGATGACTTGAGCCATATAACTCAGTAGTCAGGGGAATCGGCCAGACAATTCTGGACTCGGTTCCTGACCAAGAAAAACCAAATTGTCGACTACCCGAACACAGAGGCCCTCGCGGCATTTAAGCACAACATCCGTGGCGAGTGGCTTGCCCGCCACCTTGGCCAGGAGAAGTCGAAGTCTATGGCAGCCCTCACGACACTCATGACCTGCTTTTGCGCAGGCGGGGATAGCTGGCTGGCTCGTAGCAATAACACATCGAGGAATCCGAGCACTTCGGATACCAAAGATGCCAACGGTAGACAATGTCGTAACAGACCAAAGCGCCGCAATAACAGTGATAACACCGAGGATACAACAGTCAATGCCAGATTCAGGGGCTCTAGATCTGGTCAGCGGAAAAAGCCATTTAAAAGAAGTACCCCGACTCCATCCAGTTTGGATCGCATACTGGATCGCTCGTGTCAAATCCACGGCACCCCCGACAAGCCAGCCAATCACACAAACAGAGAATGCTGGGTGTTCAAGTAGGCCGGCAAGTTAAATGCCAAAAACAAGGACAAGGGGCTGCATAGTGATGACGAGGAGGAGCCCTGGCCGCCGAACACAGGAGGACAGAAGGGGTTCCCCCACAAGTGAAGACGGTGAACATGATATACGCAACCCACATTCCCAAGAGGGAGCGGAAGCATGCACTAAGGGACGTCTATGCGATGGAGCTTGTCGCCCCAAAGTTCAACCCATAGTCTGCTTGCCCGATCACCTTTGATCCCAGGGATCACCCCACTAGTATCCGTCATGGCGGATCCGCCGCACTGGTCCTAGACCCCATCATCGATGGATTTCATCTTACTCGAGTCCTTATGGACGGCGGCGGCAGCCTGAACCTGCTCTATCAGGATACAGTGCGCAAAATGGGTATCGATCCCTTGAGGATCAAACCCACCAAAACCACCTTTAAGGGCGTCATCCCAGGTGTAGAGGCCCATTGCACGGGATCAATCACACTAGAAGTAGTCTTCGGATCACCGGACAACTTCCGAAGCGAGGAGTTAATCTTCGACATCGTCCCGTTTCGTAGTGGCTATCATGCACTGCTCGGACGAACTGCATTTGCAAAATTCAATGCAGTACCGCATTATGCATACCTCAAGCTCAAGATGCTAGGACCTCGGGGGGTCATAACAATGAATGGAAACACATAACGCTCGCTCCGCACGGAAGATCACACTGCGGCCCTCGCAGCAGAAGCACAAAGCAGCCTTTCAAGGCAAACCACTAATTCAGTGATACAACCCCCAAACACCTTCAAGCGTGTCCGGAGTAAACTGCAACAGGATCGCCTGGCATGTTCAGAGCTCGCCTAGCAATTCGGCCCCCATCCCAGTCCCAGTCAAGCGATGAAATCTGTGCCACGCGTACATAATTACGCACTAAAAATACCACGGACATAGGCGGGGGCACGATCAGAGCACACCCCGCAATGCGGCTTAACCGCCCTAGGGGCTGTATATCTTTATCATTTCTTTTCTCTTTCAGGGCCTAACTCTCTGGAAGCCCTTTCTGGCAACATGATTTCCGGACACATTACGGGAAGGAACAACCAAGGCAACAAGAAGTCGGGATGTACACAGGAACCCCCAGGTGGTCTCTAATAAAAATACCCGCTTTCTACTATCCATACGCAGCTTGCCCTTGGATATGACATTTCGAATAGTCCTACTTTATGTTTATTGCACTACCTGTACCAGTACGCTTCGACATATTATTTAAATAACAATGCATAGCATTAGTCTATTATTGCATTATTCATTCTTTTTTCCCTTATATCCATTTATGACAATCCGAACCCGTAAATTCTGGTACGGTCGGTACGCCAAGGGCTTTCGTTTACCCCACAATACGGCGCGAGAAGTCCGAACACTTTCGACAGTGCGGCACCCACAACTTATAGCATTATATGCATCAGCTCCGAATCATGTCTTGGGTGAATAGTTGGGTTTGCCCGGCTCCCATGGTTTGGTACCTTACGTTCCGCTATATCGGCTAAGGTAGCGGTGGGAGAACTACTGCGATTGTGTCCCGGTTCTTCCGGACGAGCACCTCAGTAGAGAAAGCCGAAAACTGACTATCATGACAAGGCGAGAGATTGGTCGCTGTTCGAGAGGTCTCAAGTCCCTAAAGACTTTTTCCGCTTCGGGCGAGGAGTCGGCCTTGTCCGGCTTAGGCGTGTATAGCGCCCCAAATTCGGCCTTCCGAATACCAGGGGCTTCGCCAAAATTTAAAATTGTAGACTTCTATGGCTAAGTGAGAGTGATAAAGCATTATAGTCCGATTGCCTGGTTCGTTGCGCTGAACACCTCCCTTGAAGGACCCAAAATTGGGGTAAAGAGTGCTCAGGTTTATCCCAAACACCCCAGTACTAGTTACATGGGGGCAGAAGCCGACGACTGGCCAACTCTCAGATTTTATAAACGGCTGCACAGAAGGTAATATTTTAAATTAAAAAGCGTCGCATGGCGCAAATGAACTCGTTTCATATTACAGGATCACATAAGCATGTTCATTCAAAAATTACATCCTTGTCACACTCATCCGCCACAAGGCGGGAACCCTTAAGGACACTCTCATAGTACATCTCGGGGCAGCGATGCTCCTTGCCCTCTGGTGGCCCCTCCTTTACCAGCTTCACGGCATCCAGCTTCGCCTAGGCAAAAGCCCTGCGCGCACCCTCGATACAGACGGACCGCTTTATAACTTCAAGCCGTGGGCAGGCATCCACCAGCCACCTCACCAGACCAAAGTAGCTGCGGGGCAGGGGCTCGCCAGGCCACATCCGAACTATAAGGCCCGTCATGGCTAGTTCGGCCGCCTTGTGAAGCTCGACCAACTGCTTTAGCTGGTCGCTCAAGGGCACGGGGTGTTCGGTCCCAGTATACTGAGACCAGAACAACTTCTTCGTCGAGCTCCCCTCCTCAGCTCGGTAAAACTCCGCGGCATCCATTACACTGCGGGGAAGATCTGCAAACGCTCCTGGAGAGCTCGAACTCAGGTAAGAAAAAGGAAAGTTTCCTTCACGTGCTTGCTTTTCATAATGAATGCCTTACCCGCGGCTATCTTCTTCACCACATCAATCTCTTGGAGGGCCTTGTGGGATTCGGCCTTGGTGCTCCAGACGCTTTCAAGCGCCTGCACGAGCTCGGACTCTCGCGTCTTAGAGTCAAGCTCCAAGGACTCGTGCTTTTTGGCGAGAGCCTCGAGCTCTTGCTGCACCTCACCTACTCGGGCTTCTTGCTTCTCCCGTTCAATGCATTCCTTGGCCGCTCTGTCTCCGGCCTCAGACAGCGCCTTCCTGAGGGTTGCCACTTCGGTTGTGGCCCCTGACAAATTCATGATGATCCTATTATTTTACAACTGAACTTCTTTTTACAAGCGTAGACAAGGTATTGCTTACCTTTGCTCTCCTCGAGCTGCCTCTTGGTAAGGCCGAGCTCGTTCTCGGACCACTCTAGGCCCTGCTTTAGTGCAAAGACCTCCGCAGTACGTGCGGGAGCGGCCAGTAGTGAAGCCTGCACATACACATAGATATATTCTGATTAGACTCCTGAGTCATCATTTGATCCTCTATTCGGCCTTTCTTCTCGAACGCCGAACAGAGCATCAGGGGCTACTATCTATGTGGTAATACTTTCTTATACTTTGATTGCATACCTCAAAGCCTGTTAGGAGGTTGGCGCAAGCTTCGGTCAGTCCATTTTTGGCGGACTGGACCTTCTCGATCACCGCACTCATGATAGTGCGGTGCTCCTCGTCGATGGAGACGCTGCGAAGCGCTTCCAGCAAGTTGTCCGGTGCCTCTGGATGGACAGATGACACCGGCACGGGCGGCTGGCCCCCCTTAACGGGGGATCGCACACCAGAGTCCGGAACCACCGAAGATTCCGGTGCAGTGTTCGGTTGGGGGCCGAACCTGGAGCCCATGGGAGCCGGCTCCCTTTGCGCCCAGGGTCCGGAAGGTCGCCTCGAGGCGCCCCTAGGACTACCTCCCCTTGGCCCGATGCCAGTTGAGACAACACCTCAGCGTTGTCCGCATGGAAAGGGGTGGAGGCGGTCAGAGGAGAACCGATGTTCATATCCGACGAGTCCAACGAACCGCTCGACGAAGATACGTCGAGATGAGCTCGGGACGGACTGCATAATCATGTTTGGCATGAGAAGAACCAATGCAGTAAAACATACCATGAATTGCTATGGTGTCCGGATACTTACGACTTCGCCAGAGGCTTGACCCTGGGTAGCCACTCATCGCCGCTGTGGGCGGCCGTTGTGGAGCAGTCCGGAGGGAGGGTCCTGCCCTTCTTGGACCCTTCGGCCTCCCCGACTGGGTCGGCCTTCCTTTTCTTGTCTCCCTCGGCTGGGGGGGGGAGAACTTTCCTCTTCCTCCTCCTCGTTTTCGTGGGAGGAGGGTGCGTCAGAGTTATCGGATGATGAGTCTGATACAACCTTGCGCCAGAGACCCTTTCGGGTCCCCGTGGCCTTCTTCTTGGCCTTCTTCACCGGTAGCTCGTAAGGTGCCGGAACCAGCATCTCCATCAGGAGAGCGTCTGCAGGATCCTCAGGCAGAGGGGCGGGGCAATCGATCTGCTCCGCTATCTTCACCCAGTCTTGTTAAAGGTATGGAAGGCTTAGATCCTGCACATGATTAAACTGGGGAAAATGGATACCCTGTGAAATATAAAAACTTACCGGATTGGCGTGGCGCTTTGCGCTGAGTCCGCGGTCCTCGGTAAGGGAAGGAGGTACCTCGGCGCCCTTGAACAGCACCCTCCAGACGTCCTCGTGCGTCGTGTCATAGATCTCTCGCAGCGTCTGGTGCTTGGTCGGGTCGAACTCCCACAAGTTGAATACCCATTGTTGACACGGGAGAATCCGGTGGAAGAGCATGACCTGGACCACGTTGACAAGCTTGATCTTCTTGCTCATCATGTTCTTGATGCAGGTCTGGAGTCCAGTCAGCTCTACCGAGGAACCCCAAGATAGGCCCTTCTCTTTCCAGTAGGTGAGCTGTGTGGGGATTCCGGATCGGAATTCGGGGGCCATCACCCAGTTGGTGTCGCGCGGCTCGGTGATGTAGAACCACCCCAATTGCCACCCCTTTATGGTCTCCACATAGGAGCCTTCAAGCCAGGTGACATTAGGCATCTTGCCCACCATGGCACCTCCCCACTCCGCTTGCTAGCTGACCACCACCTTAGGTTTGACATTGAAGGTCTTCAGCCACAGGCCGAAATGGGGCTTGATGCAGAGGAAGGCCTCGCACACGACGATAAACGCCGAGATGTTGAGGATGAAATTGGGGGCCAGATCATGAAAATCCAGCACGTAGTAGAACATGAGCCCGCGGACAAACGGGTGGAGAGGAAATCCCAGTCCGCGGACAAACTGGGTAAGAAAAACTACCCTCTCATGGGGTTCGGGCGTTGGGATGATCTGCCCTGCATCTGGCAGCCGGTGCGCGATATCCGCGGCCAGATATCCGGCTTCCCGTAACTTTTTGATGTTCTCCTATGTGACGGAGGAGACCATCCACTTGTCTCCTACTCCGGACATACTTGGAGTGGTTTGGGAAGAGGAACGCGAGCTTGGGCGCTGGAGCTTGAGTGTGTGAGAATGGATAAGCAAGGAGGTAGAAGGTGTGGGTAAAAGGGGGTAAATCCTTGTCCCTTTATAAAGGCGAAAGAGGCGATGCGTCACCCCACTTGCCTAGTAAAACCGCTTATTCCCTAGGCGCCGTAATTGATGGCGTGGTTGGGTTACCCACGTCCATATTGATGAGAATCCCGTAATAAGGGGGACACGATCTCTGCTTTGACAAGACGTGTCGAGAAAACTGCCCCATGTTGTGTGCGGTGCTGGTTGAGAAAAACGGTTCGAATGATGACCGAGCCATGACATAACGCCTTGCTGTCACAACGCGTCAGCAGATTAGATTTGTGGAAATATTATTCTCTCTGCGGTAGTATGTGGGACTTGTTTTGTAGAACCGGACACTATTCTGGTGTTCAAAATCTTCTATGGAGTATTCGGAGGAGGAACCCGCCTTGCAATGCCGAAGACAATACTGCGCGCCGGACTCATTGTCATTGAAAACCTGGTTCAGGGGCTACTGAGGGAGTCCTGGATTAGGGGGTCTCCGGACAGCCGGACTATATCCTTTGGCCGGACTATTGGACTATGAAGATAGAAGATTGAAGACTTCATCCCGTGTCCTTGGCGTGGAAGGCAAGCTAGGCAATACAGATATGTAGATCTCCTCCCTTGTATCCGACTCTTTGTAACCCTAGCCCCCTCCGGTGTCTATATAAACCGGAGTGTTTATTCCGTAGGACAACATACAATCATACCATAGGCTAGCTTCTAGGGTTTGGCCTCTACGATCTCGTGGTAGATCAACTCTTGTAATACTCATATCATCAAGAACAATCAAGCAGGACGTAGGGTATTACCTCCATCAAGAGGGCCCGAACCTGGGTAAACATCATGTCCCCTGCCTCCTGTTACCATCCGCCTTAGACGCACAGTTCGGGACCCCCTACCCGAGATCCGCCGATTTTGACACCGACAATGATGAATCAACATAAAAGTAAATGGATAAGCCCTTCACAGAGGGAAGCAGGGATTTGTAGAGGTGCTAGAGCTCAATTTTGAAATAGAGATGAATAAAATTTTGAGCGGTATACTTCCATTGTCAACATAACAACCGAGAGATCTCGATATCTTCCATGCTACACACATTATAGGCGGTTCCCAAGCAGAATGGTAAAGTTTATACTCCCCCACCACAAACAAGCATCAATCCATGGCTTGCCTGAAACAACAGGTGCCTCCAACCAACAACAATCCTGGGGGAGTTTTGTTTGCAATTATTTTGATTTGATTTGAGCATGGGACTGGGCATCCCGTTGACCAGCCATTTTCTCGTGAGTGAGCAGCGGAGTCCATTCCTCTTGAGAATAACCCGCCTAGCATGGAAGACACAGACAACCCTAGTTGATACATGAGCTATTCGAGCATACAAAACATAATTTTTATTAGAAGGTTTAGAGTTTGGCACATACAAATTTACTTGGAACGGCAGGTAGATACCGCATATAGGAAGGTATGGTGGACTCATATGGAATAACTTTTGGGGTTTATGGAGTTGGATGCACAAGCAATATTCCCGCTTAGTACAAGTGAAGGCTAGAAAGAGACTGGGAAGCGACCAGCTAGAGAGCGACAACAGTCAAGAACATGTATTAAAATTAATCAACACCGAATGCAAGCATGAGTAGGATATAATTCACCATGAACATAAATATTGTGAATGCTATGTTGATTTTGTTTCAACTACATGCATGAACATGTGCCAAGTGAAGCCACTCGAATCATTCAAAGGAGGATACCACCCTATCATACCACATCACAACCATTTTAATAGCATGTTGGCACGCAAGGTAAACCATTATAAACTCCTAGTAAATTAAGCATGGCATGAGCAACTATAATCTCTAATTGTCATTGCAAACATGTTTCATTCATAATAGGCTGAATCAGGAACGATGAACTAATCATATTTACAAAAACAAGAGAGGTCGAGTTCATACCAATTTTTCTCATCTCAACCAGTCCATCATATATCGTCATTATTGCCTTTCACTTGCACAGCCGAATAGTGTGAATAATAATAATAGTGCACATGCATTGGACTAAGATGGAATCTGCATGCATTCAATTCAAGGGAGAAGACAAGGTAATATGGGATCTTTGTTAGATCAATAGTAATGCATATGAGAGCCACTCAACATTTTCATTAAGGTCTTCTCCTCTCGACCCCCACAGAAAAAGAAAGGAAATAAAACTATTTACATGGGAAAGCTCCCAACAAGCAAAAGAAGAACGAGAAATCTTTTTTTGGGTTTTCTTCTTAATTACTACTACTACAGGCATGGAAAGTAAACTACCTAAAAGCTACAACTAATTTTTTTGTGTTTCTTAAGTTCTTCAAACACACAATAAGAAATCTTAAAAAGAAAATAAACTAGCATGGATATTACAATGAAAAAGTATGAGCACCGACAACTGGCATGAGTGTGTGAACAGGAATGTAATGTCGGTGAGAAATACGTACTCCCCCAAGCTTAGGCTTTTGGCCTAAGTTGGTCTATGCCCATGGATCAAAGTTGTAGCTGGGGTCGTACTAAGATGCAGCGGCAATTGCCTCATGAGCTGTAGCTTGGAGGCAAGCTACCTCCGTCCTCCTCTCGTACTCGTTCGCCCCCTCCCTGGTTATAACATATCTCCCTTTTGTCTGAAAATCAAAGAAAGCAGGAGCAGGGAGAGCAACATGGACGGTGCGCCATCTGTCAAAGATTAGCCGGTACTGGAGGAACTGGTCATTCCTCTCAACAAACTGATGACGAACCATAGCATTATAATCTAGATAAGCAGGAGGCAACTCAATATCATCCCCACGTATGGGTATACCAAGAAAGTTAGCTACACGAGTTGCATAAATTCCACCAAACAAATCTCCAGTTAAACCATTAAGATGCAACCTATGTGCAACAATAGCCCCCAATTTGTATTGTTTATCTCCTAATACAACACTCTTGAGAACACTAAGATCAGGAACACACATGTGACATGCCTCATCCTTACCGTTAATGCATCTACCCACGAAGAGAGCAAAATAATGTATGGCAGGAGAAGGAATGCTTCCGATGGTAGCTTATGTTATTTCTCTAGATTCCCCCACAGTGGTACTAGCAAGAAATTCTTTAAATTCAGATTTGCGAGGTTCACTAGCACTATCCCACTGCAGGAGTTTACAAGCAGTATTAAAATCTTCTAAGTCCATGGTATAAGATTTATCATAAAGATCAAATAGGACATTGTGAGAATTGCGCGAGGATGTAAATTTAAACCTTCTCACAAATGAATCAGTTAAATAGAGGTATTGCCGGCACTTATCTGACACGAAGCTCTCAAGATCAGCGTTACGCACATATGCGTCAAATTCTTCCTTAATGCCTGCCTGGACCATGAAATCCTCTAACGACCATTCACAAGGCCGCACTTGAGCCTCCCTTGGTAGTTCATTGTCCGGCTCGCGTATTGCGGGCATTGGGCCTTGCTTCCTTGAGGAACCACCTTGGTACATTTTCCTAAACATATTTCTTCCTTTGAAAAATTTCTGAAATTTTTAGTGACTCAAAATAAAAGTGAACCAAACTCAACAAAATTGATAGCAACTACTCCTACAAGTTCCTAGAGGCTATATCATGCATTAAAACTACTTTTGACCACATAAATTTGACATGCAAGCTCAAGAACAGGGTCACCTAAGCAGCAAAAATTTGCAATAAATAAAGCACTAGAACAAAAACTAATCGGACCATTGGAGGAGTCACATACTGCTACCTCTTGAGCACTACGTTGGTTTTCCCTTGAAGAGCAAAGGGTGATGCAGCAAAGTAGAGTAAGTATTTCCCTCAGTTTTTGAGAACCAAGGTATCAATCCAGTAGGAGGCTACGCGCTAGTCCCTCGCACCTGCACAAAACAAATAAATCATCGCAACCAACGCGATAAGGGGTTGTCAATCCCTACACGGTCACTTACGAGAGTGAGATCTGATAGATATGATAAGATAATATTTTTGGCATTTTTATGATAAAGATGTAAAGTAAAATAAAAGCAAATGAAAATAACTAAGTGTTGGAAGATTAATATGATGGAGATAGACCCGGGGGCCATAGGTTTCACTAGTGGCTTCTCTCAAGAGCATAAGTATTTTACGGTGGGTGAACGAATTACTGTTGAGCAATTGACAGAATTGAGCATAGTTATGAGAATATCTAGGTATGATCATGTATATAGGCATCACGTCCAAGACAAGTAGACCGACTCCTGCCTGCATCGACTACTATTACTCCACACATCGACCGCTATCCAGCATGCATCTAGAGTACTAAGTTCATAAGAACAGAGTAACGCCTTAAGCAAGATGACATGATGTAGAGGGATAAATTCACGCAATATGATAAAAAAACCATCTTGTTATCCTCGATGGCAACAATACAATACGTGCCTTGCTGCCCCTACTGTCACTGGGAAAGGACACCGCAAGATTGAACCCAGAGCTAAGCACTTCTCCCATTGCAAGAAATATCAATCTAGTAGGCCAAACCAAACTGATAATTCGAAGAGACTTACAAAGATAACTAATCATACATAAAAGAATTCAGAGAAGATTCAAATATTGTTCATGGATAAACTTGATCATAAACCCACAATTCATCGGTCTCAACAAACACACCGCAAAAGAAGATTACATCGAATAGATCTCCACAAGAGAGGGGGAGAACTTTGTATTGAGATCCAAAAAGAGAGAAGAAGCCATCTAGCTAATAACTATGGACCCGAAGGTCTGAGGTAAACTACTCACACTTCATCGGAAGGGCTATGGTGTTGATGTAGAAGCCCTCCATGATCGATGCCCACTCCGGCGGAGCTCCGGAACAGGCCCCAAGATGGGATCTCGTGGATACAGAAAGTTACGGTGGTGGAATTAGGGTTTTGGATCCATATCTGATCGTTTGGGGGTACGTAGGTATATATAGGAGGAAGAAGTACGTCGGTGGAGCAACAGGGGGCCCACGAGAGTGGAGGCCACGCCTGGGGGGGGGGGGTAGGCGCGCCCCCTACCTCGTGGCCTCCCTGTTGGTTGCTTGATGTAGGGTCCAAGTCTCCTGGATCTTGTTCATTCCAAAAATCACGTTCCCGAAGATTTCATTCCGTTTGGACTCCGTTTGATATTCCTTTTCTTCGAAACCCTAAAATAGGAAAAAAACAACAATTCTGGGCTGGGCCTCCGGTTAATAGGTAAGTCCCAAAAATAATATAGAAGTGTATAATAAAGCCCAATAATGTCCAAAACAGTAGATAATATATCATGGAGCAATCAAAAATTATAGATACGTTGGAGACGTATCAAGCATCCCCAAGCTTAATTCGTGCTCGTTCTCGAGTAGGTAAATAATAAAAACATAATTTTTGATGTGGAATGCTACTAGGCATAATTTAAATGTATTTCTTCTTAATTGTGGCATGAATATTCAGATCCGAAAGATTCAAGATAAAAGTCTAATATTGACATAGAAATAATAATACTTCAAGCATACTAACTAAGCAATTATGTCTTCTCAAAATAACATGGCCAAAGAAAGTTCATCCCTACAAAATCATATAGTTTAGTCATCCTCCATTTCCATCACACAAGAATGCTCTCATCATGCACAACCCCGATGACAAGCCAAGCAATTGTTTCATACTTTAGTAGTCTCAAACTTTATAAATCTTCACGCAATACATGAGCGTGAGCCATGGATATAGCACTATGGGTGGAATAAAGTATAATGATGGGGTTTATGTGGAGAGGACAAAAAGGATAAAGTATCACATCAACGAGGCTAACCAATTAGCTATGGAGATGCTCATCGATTGATGTTAATGCAAGGAGTAGGGATTGCCATGCAACAGATGCACTAGAGCTATAATGTATGAAAGCTCAACAAAAGAAACTAGTGGGTGTGCATCCAACTTGCTTGCTCACGAAGACCTAGGGCACTTGAGGAGGCCCATTGTTGGAATATACAAGCCAAGTTCTATAATGAAAAATGACTACTAGTATATGAAAGTGACCAAACAAGAGACTCTCTATCATGAAGACCATGGTGCTACTTTGAAGCACAAGTGTGGAAAAAAGGATAGTAGCATTGTCCCCCCTTTTTTATTGGGACAATGCTCTATTAAATGAGGATAATCACACTTTTATTTATTTATAACTCAATGATTACAACTCAATACTAGAACAAGGTATGACTCTATATGAATGCCTCCGGCGGTGTACCAGGATATGCAATGAATCAAGTGTGACATGTATGAAAGAATTATGAATGGTGGCTTTGCCACAAATGCTATGTCAACTACATGATCATGCAAAGCAATGTGACAATGATGAACGTGTCATGATAAACAAGATGGTGGAAAGTTGCATGGCAATATATCTCGGAATGGCTATGGAAACGCCATAATAGGTAGGTATGGTGGCGGTTTTGAGGAAGATATAAGGAGGTTTATGTGTGAAAGAGCGTATCATATCATGGGGTTTGGATGCACCGGTGAAGTTTGCACCAACTCTCAATGTGAGAAAGGGCAATGCACGGTACCGAAGAGGCTAGCAATGATGGAAGGGTGAGAGTGCATATAATCCACGGACTCAACATTAGTCATAAAGAACTCACATACTTATTGCAAAAATCTACAAGTCATCAAAAACCAAGCACTACGCGCATGCTCCTAGGGGGATAGATTGGTAGGAAAAGACCATCGCTCGTCCCCGACCACCACTCATAAGGAAGACAATCAAAGAACACCACATGTTTCAAATTTGTTACATAACGTTTACCATACGTGCATGCTACGGGACTTGCAAACTTCAACACAAGTATTTCTCAATTTCACAACTACTCAACTAGCACAACTTTAATATCACTACCTCCATATCTCAAAACAATCATCAAGCATCAAACTTCTCTTAGTATTCAAAACACTCATAAAAAAGTTTTTACTAATCTTGAATACCTAGAATATTAGGATTATTTAAGCAAATTACCATGCTATTTAAGACTCTCAAAATAATCTAAGTGAAGCTTGAGAGATCAATAGTTTCTATAAAACAAATCCACCATCGTGCTCTAAAAGATATAAGTGAAGTACTAGAGCAAAACTATATAAATCAAAAGATATAAGTGAAGGACATAGAGTATGCTAATAATTTCCGAATCATGTGTGTCTCTCTCAAAAGGTGTGTACAGAAAAGATGATTGTGGTAAACTAAAAAGCAAATACTCAAATCATACAAGACGCTCCAAGCAAAACACATACCATGTGGTAAATAAAAATATAGCTCCAAGTAAAGTTACCGATAGAAGTAGACGAAAGAGGGGATGCCTTCCGGGGCATCCCCAAGCTTTGGCTTTTAGGTGTCCTTAGATTATCTTGGGGGTGCAATGGGAATCCCCAAGATTAGGCTCTTGCCACTCCTTGTTCCATAATCCATCAAATCTTTACCCAAAACTTGAAAACTTCACAACACAAAACTTAAATTAGAAAATCTCGTGAGCTCCGTTAGCGAAAGAAAACAAAAGACTACTTCAAGGTACTATAATTAACTCATTATTTATTTATATTGGTGTTAAACTTACTGTATTCCAACTTCTTTATGGTTAATAAACTATTTTACTAGCCATAGATTCATCAAAATAAGCAAACAACACGAGAAAAACAGAATCTGTCAAAAACAGAACAGTCTGTAGTAATATGTAGCTAGAGCAATATCTGGAACCCCAAAAATTATAAAATAAATTTCTGGACATGATGAATTTACCTATTAATCATCTGCAAAAATAATTAACTAAATATAACTTTCCAAATAAAAATGGCAGCAGTTCTCGTGAGCGCTAAAGTTTCTGTTTTTTTACAGCAAGTTCAACAAGACTTTCCCCAAGTCTTCCCAACGGTTCTACTTGGCACAAACACTAATTAAACACAAAAACACAACCAAAACAGAGGCTAGATAAATTATTTATTACTAAACAGGAGCAAAAATCAAGGAAATAAAATAAAATTGGGTTGCCTCCCAACAAGCGCTATCGTTTAACGCCCCTAGCTAGGCATAAAAAGCAAGGGTAGATCTAGGTATTGCCATCTTTTGTAGGCAATCCATAAGTGGATCTCATAATAGATTCATAAGGTAATTTGATTTTCTTCCTAGGAAAGTGTTCCATGCCTTTCCTTAAGGTAATTGGAATCTAATATTTCCTTCCTTCATATCAATAATTGCACCAATCGTTCTAAGGAAAGGTCTACCAAGAATAATAGGACATGAAGGATTGCAATCTATGTCAAGAACAATAAAATCTACGGGCACATAGTTCCTATTTGCAACAATAAGAACATCATTAATTCTTCCCATAGGTTTCTTAATAGTGGAATCTGCAAGGTGCAAGTTTAAAGAGCAATCATCAAAATCACGGAAACCTAACAAACCACACAAAGTCTTTGGAATTGTGGAAACACTAGCACCCAAATCACACAAATCATAGCATTCATGATATTTAATTTTAATTTTAATAGTAGGTTCCCACTCATCATAAAGTTTTCTAGGGATAGAAACTTCCAACTGAAGTTTTTCTTCATAAGATTGCATCAAAGCATCAACGATATATTTAGTAAAAGCTTTATTTTGACTATAAGCATGAGGAGAATTTAGCACGGATTGCAACAAGGAAATACAATCTATCAAAGAGCAATTGTCATAATTAAATTCCTTGAAATACAAAATAGTAGGTTCATTAACTTCAAGAGTTTTGATCTTTTCAATCCCACTTTTATCAAATTTAGCATCAAGATCTAAAAACTCCGAATTTTTGGAACGCCTTCTAGGTAAAGGTGGATCATATTAAGTCCCATCATTATCAAGATTCATATTGCAAAACAAAGATTTGATAGGGGACACATCAATAACTTTTAGATGTTCATCTTTATTATCATGGAAACTATAAGAACACGCTCTAGCACGTATCCTAGCGGTTCTTTCTTTGCACTCATCAATGGAAATTCTCATGGCTCTGAGAGACTCATTGATATCATGCTTAGGTGGAATAGATTTAAGTCTCAAAGAATCAACATCAAGAGAAATTCTATCAACGTTCCTAGCCAACTCATCAATCTTAATCAATTTCTCTTCAATCAAAGCATTGAAATTCTTTTGCAAAGTAATAAATTCTTTAATAGATTTAAAATCAGAGGGCATATTATTATAATTTCCATAAGAATTGTTGTAGGAATTACCATAATTATTAGAGGAATTACTAGGATAAGACCTAGGATTAAAGTTTCCTCTATACGCGGTGTTACCAAAATTATTCCTACCAACAAAATTCACATCCAAAGATTCATTATTATTCTCAATCGAAGTAGACAAAGGCATATCATTAGGATCAGAAGAAACACTTTTATTAGCAAATAATTTCATAAGTTCATCCATCTTTCCACTCAAAACATTAATTTCTTCTATCACATGCACTTTCTTATTAGTAGATCTTTCAGTGTGCCATTGAGAATAATTAACCATAATATTATTTAGGAGTTTAGTAGATTCTCCTAAAGTGATTTCAATAAAAGTGCCTCCCGCGGCCGAATGTAAAAGATTTCTAGAAGCAAAATTCAATCTGGCATAAATTTTTTGTATAATCATCCACAAATTAAAACCATGAGTAGGGCAATTACGTATCATTAATTTCATCCTCTCCCAAGATTTTGCAACATGTTCATGATGAAGTTGCTTAAAATTCATAATATCGTTTCTAAGAGAGATGATCTTAGAGGGAGGAAAATACTTAGAGATAAAAGCATCTTTGCACTTATTCCAAGAATCAATACTATTTTTAGGCAAAGACAAAAACCAAGCTTTAGCACGATCTCTAAGCGAAAAAGGAAATAGCTTCAATTTAACAATATCATTGTCCACATCTTTCTTCTTTTGCATATCACACAAATCAATGAAGCTATTTAGATGGGTAGCGGCATCTTCACTAGGAAGGCCGGAGAACGGATCTTTCATGACAAGATTCAGCAAGGCAGCATTAATTTCACAAGATTCAACATTGGTAAGAGGAGCAATCGGAGTGCTAATAAAATCATTGTTGTTGGTATTGGTAAAGTCACACAATTTAGTGTTATCTTGAGCCATCATGACAAGCAAGCAATCCAACACACGAGCAAACAAGAAACGGGCAAAAAGAGGCAAATAGAGAAAGAGAGGGAGGATAGAGAGAGAGGGCGAATAAAACGGAAAGGGTGAAGTGGGGGAGAGGAAAACGAGCGGCAAATGGCAAATAATGTAATACGGGAGATAAGGGTTTGTGATGGGTACTTGGTATGTTTGACTTTTGCGTAGACCTCCTCGGCAACGGTGCCAGAAATCCTTCTTGCTACCTCTTGAGCACTGCGTTGGTTTTCCCTTGAAGAGGAAAGGGTGATGCAGCAAAGTAGCGTAAGTATTTCCCTCAGTTTTTGAGAACCAATGTATCAATCCAGTAGGAGGCTACGCGCTAGTCCCTCGCACATGCACAAAACAAATAAATCCTCGCAACCAATGCGATAAGGGGTTGTCAATCCCTACACGGTCACTTACGAGAGTGAGATCTGATAGATATGATAAGATAATATTTTTTGTATTTTTATGATAAAGATGCAAAGTAAAATAAAAGGCAATGAAAATAACTAAGGGTTGGAAGATTAATATGATGGAGATAGACCCGGGGGCCATAGGTTTCACTAGTAGCTTCGCTCAAGAGCATAAGTATTTTACGGTGGGTGAACGAATTACTGTTGAGCAATTGACAGAATTGAGCATAGTTATGAGAATATCTAGGTATGATCATGTATATAGGCATCACGTCGAAGAGAAGTAGACCGACTCCTTCCTGCATCTACTACTATTACTCCACACATCAACCGCTATCCAGCATGTATCTAGAGTATTAAGTTCATAAGAATAGATTAGCACCTTAAGCAAGATGACATGATGTAGAGGTATAAATTCATGCAATATGATAAAAACCCCATCTTGTTATCCTCGATGGCAACAATACAATATGTGCCTTGCTGCCCCTACTGTCACTGGGAAAGGACACCGCAAGATTGAACCCAAAGCTAAGCACTTCTCCCATTGCAAGAAAGATCAATCTAGTAGGCCAAACCAAACTGATAATTCAAAGAGACTTGCAAAGATTACCAATCATACATAAAAGAATTTAGAGAAGGTTCAAATATTGTTCATAGATAGACTTGATCATAAACCCACAATTCATCGGTCTCAACAAACACACCGCAAAAAGAAGATTACATCGAATAGATCTCCACAAGAGAGGGGGATAACATTGTATTGAGATCCAAAAAGGGTGAAGAAGCCATCTAGCTACTAACTATGGACCAGTAGGTCTGAGGTAAACTACTCACACTTCATCGGAGGGGCTATGGTGTTGATGTAGAAGCCCTCCGTGATCGATGCCCCCTCCGGCGGAGCTCCGGAACAGGCCCCAAGATGGGATCTCATGGATACAGAAAGTTACGGTGGTGGAATTAGGGTTTTGGCTCCGTATCTGATCGTTTGGGGGTACGTGGATATATAGGAGGAAGAAGTACGTCGGTGGAGCAACAGGGGGCCCACAAGGGTGGGGGCACGCCTGGTAGGGTAGGGCGCGCCCCCCTACCTCATGGCCTCCTATTTCCTTTCTTGACGTAGGGTCCAAGTCTCCCGGGTCTTATCTATTGAGAAAATCACGTTCCCGAAGGTTTCATTCCGTTTGGAGTCCGTTTGATATTCCTTTTCTTCAAAACCCTAAAACATGCAAAAAATAGCAATTCTGGGCTGGGCCTCCGGTTAATAGGTTAGTCCCAAAAATAATATAAAAGTGGATAATAAAGCCCAATAATGTTCAAAACAATAGATAATATGGCATGGAGCAATCAAAAATTATAGATACATTGGAGACGTGTCAAGCATCCCCAAGCATAATTCCTCCTCGTCCTCGAGTAGGTAAATGATAAAAACAAAATTTTTGATGTGGAGTGCTACTTGGCATAATTTTAATGTAATTCTTCTTAATTGTGGTATGAATATTCAGATCCGAAAGATTCAAGACAAAAGTTCATATTGACATAAAAATAATAATACTTCAAGCATACTAACTAAGCAATTATGTCTTCTCAAAATAACATGGCCAAAGAAAGTTCATCCCTACAAAATCATATGGTTTAGTCATGTTTCATTTTCATCACACAAGAATGCTCTCATCATGCACAACCCTGATGACAAGCCAAGCAATTGTTTCATACTTTAGTAATCTCAAACCTATAAACTTTCACGCAATATATGAGCGCGAGCCATGGACATAGCACTATGGGTGGAATAGAATATAATGAGGGGGGTTATGTGGAGAACACAAAAAAGGAGATAGTCTCACATCAACGAGGCTAATCAATGGGCTATGGAGATGCCCACCGATTGATGTTAATGCAAGGAGTAGGGATTGCCATGCAACGGATGCACTAGAGCTATAAATGTATGAAAGCTCAACAAAAGAAACTAGTGGGTGTGCATCCAACTTGCTTGCTCACGAAGACCTAGGGCACTTGAGGAGGCCCATTGTTGGAATATACAAGCCAAGTTCTATAATGAAACATTCCCACTAGTATATGAAAGTGACAAAATAAAAGACTCTCTATCATGAAGATTATGGTGCTACTTTGAAGCACAAGTGTGGCAAAGGATAATACATTGTCCCTTCTCTCTTTTTTTGGGCCTTCTCTTTTTTCATTGCCTTTCTCATTTTTTATTCCTCACTTGGGACAATGCTCTAGAAAATGATGATCATCACACTTCTATTTATTTACAAAACTCAATGATTACAACTCGATACTAGAACAAAAGATGACTCTATATGAATGCCTCTGGTGGTGTACCGGGATATGCAATGAATCAAGAGTGACATGTATGAAAGAATTATGAATGGTGGCTTTGCCACAAATACTATGTCAACTACATGATCATGCTAAGCAATATGACAATAATGAATGTGTCATGATGAACGGAATGATGGAAAGTTGGATGGCAATATATCTCGGAATGGCTATGGAAATGCCATAATAGGTAGGTATGGTGGCTGTTTTGAGGAAGATATAAGGAGGTTTATGTGTGAAAGAGCGTATCATATCACGGGGTTTGGATGCACCAGCGAAGTTTGCGCCAACTCTCAATGTGAGAAAGGGCAATGCACGGTACCGAAGAGGCTAGCAAAGATGGAAGCGTGAGAGTGCGTATAATTCATGGATTCAACATTAGTCATAAAGAACTCACATACTTATTGCAAAAATCTACAAGTCTTCAAAAACCTCGGTACTACGCGCATGCTCCTAGGGGGATAGATTGGTAGGAAAAGACCATCGCTCCTCCCCGACCGCCACTCATAAGGAAGACAATCAAATAACACCTCATGTTTCAAATTTATTGCATAACGTTTACCATACGTGCATGCTACGGGACTTGCAAACCTCAACACAAGTATTTCTCAATTTCACAACTACTCAACTAGCACGACTTTCATATTATTACGTCCATATCTCAAAACAATCATCAAGCATCAAACTTCTCTTAGTATTCAAAACACTCTTAAGAAAATTTTACTAACTTTGAATACCTAGCATATTAGGATTTTAAGAAAATTACCATGCTATTAAGACTGTCAAAATAATCTAAGTGAAGCATGAGAGATAAATAGTTTCTATAAAACAAATCCACCACCGTGCTCTAAAAGATATAAGTGAAGTACTAGAGCAAAAATTATATAACTCAAAAGATATAAGCAAAGCACATAGAGTATTCTAACAAATTCCAAATCATGTATGGCTCTCTCAAAAGGTGTGTACAGCAAGGATGATTGTGGTAAACAAACAAGCGAAGACTCAAATCATACAAGACGCTCCAAGCAAAACACATATCATGTGGCGAATAAAAATATAGCTCCAAGTAAAGTTACCGATAGAAGTAGACGAAAGAGGGGATGCCTTCCGGGGCATCCCCAAGCTTTGGCTTTTAGGTGTCCTTAGAATATCTTGGGGGTGCCATGGGCATCCCCAATCTTAGGCTCTTGCCACTCCTTGTTCCATAATCCATCAAATCTCTACCCAAAACTTGAAAACTTCACAACACAAAACATAAAGTAGAAAATCTCGTGAGCTCCGTTAGGGAAAGAAAACAAAAGACCACTTCAATGTACTGTAATGAACTCATTCTTTATTTATATTGGTGTTATACCTACTGTATTCCAACTTATCTATGCTTTATAAACTATTTTACTAGCCATAGATTCATCAAAATAAGCAAACAACACACGAAAAATAGAATCTGTCAAAAACAGAACACTCTGTAGTAATCTGTAGCTAGCGCAAGATCTGGAACCCCAAAAATTCTAAAATAAATTTCTCGGCGTGAGGAATTTATCTATTAATCATCTGAAAAAAGAATTAACTAAATATCACTTTCCAAATAAAAATGGCAGCAGTTCTCGTGAGCGCTAAAGTTTCTGTTTTTTTACAGCAAGTTCAACAAGACTTTCCCCAAGTCTTCCCAACGGTTCTACTTGGCACAAACAATAATTAAACACAAAAAACACAACCAAAACAGAGGCTAGATAAATTATTTATTACTAAACAGGAGCAAAAAGCAATGAATAAAAATAAAATTGGGTTGCCTCCCAACAAGCGCTATCGTTTAACGCCCTTAGCTAGGCATAACAAGCAAGAATAGATCTAGGTATGGCCATCTTTGGTAGGCAATCCATAAGTGGCTCTCATAATAGATTCATAAGGTAATTTAATTTTCTTTCTAGGAAAGTGTTACATGCCTTTCCTTAATGGAATTTGGAATCTAATATTTCCTTCCTTCACATCAATAATTGCACCAATCGTTCTAAGGAAAGGTCTACCAAGAATAATAGGACACGAAGGATTGCAATCTATGTCAAGAACAATAAAATCTACGGGCACATAATTCCTATTTGCAACAATAAGAACATCATTAATTCTTCCCATAGGTTTCTTAATAGTGGAATCCGCAAGGTGCAAGTTTAAAGAGCAATCATCAAAATCACGGAAACCTAACAAATCACACAAAGTCTTTGGATTCGTGGAAACACTAGCACCCAAATCAAATAAAGCATAGCATTCATGATCTTTAATTTTAATTTTAATAGTTGGTTCCCACTCATCATAAAGTTTTCTAGGGATAGAAACTTCCAAGTCAAGTTTTTCTTTATAAGATTGCATCAAGGCATCAACAATATGTTTAGTAAATGCTTTATTTTGACTATAAGCGTCAGGAGAATTTAGCACGTATTGTAACAAGGAAATACAATCAATCAAAGAGCAATTTTCATAGTTAAATTCCTTGAAATCCAAAATAGTGGGTTTAGCAACATCTAGGGTTTTAATTTCTTCAATCCCACTTTTATCAATTTTAGCATCAAGATCAATAGATTCTGAATTCTTAGAACGCCTTCTAGGTAAAGGTGGATCATATTCAGTCCCATCATTATCAAGGTTCATATTTCAAAACAAAGATTTAATAGGGGACACATCAATAACTTTTAGATGTTCATCATTATTTTCATAGGAACTAGAAGAACACGCTCTTATAAAGGCATGTTTCTTAGCACGCATCCTAGTGGTTCTTTCTTTGCACTCATCAATTGAAATTCTCATGGCTTTGAGAGACTCATTGATATCATGCTTAGGTGGAATAGATCTAAGTTTCAAAGAATCAACATCTAGAGCAATTCTATCAATGTTCCTAGCCAAATCATCAATCTTAAGCAATTTTTCTTCAATCATAGCATTAAAATTCTTTTGCGAAGTAATAAATTCTTTAATATTAGATTCAAAATCAGAGGGCATCTTATGATAATTTCCATAAGAATTGTTGTAGGAATTACCATAATTACTAGAGGAATTACTAGGATAAGGCCTAGGATTAAAATTTCCTCTATACGCGTTGTTACCAAAATTGTTCCTACCAACAAAATTCACATCCATAGATTCATTATTATTCTCAATTAAAGTAGACAAGGGAATATCATTAGGATCAGAAGAAACACTCCTATTAGCAAATAATTTCATAAGTTCATCCATCTTTCCACTCAAAACATTAATTTCTTCTATCGCATGCACCTTTTTATTAGTAGATCTTTCAGTATGCCATTGAGAATAATTAACCAGAATATTATCTTGGAGTTTAGTAGCTTCTCCTAAAGTGATTTCCATAAAAGTGCCTCCCGCGGCCGAATCTAAAAGATTTCTAGAAGAAAAATTCAATCCGGCATAAAAATTTTGTATAATCATCCACAAATTTAAACCATGAGTAGGGCAATTACGTATCATTAATTTCATTCTCTCCCAAGCTTGTGCAACATGTTCATGATCAAGTTGCTTAAAATTCATAATATTGTTTCTAAGAGAGATGATCTTAGCGGGAGGAAAATACTTAAAGATAAAATCATCTTTGCACTTATTCCACGAATCAATACTATTTTTAGGCAAAGACGAAAACCAAGCTTTAGCACAATCTCTAAGCGAAAAAGGAAATAGCTTCAATTTAACAATATCATTATCCACATCTTTGTTCTTTTGCATGTCACACAAATCAAAGAAGCTATTAAGATGGGTAGCGACATCTTCACTAGGAAGGCCGAAAAACGGATCTTTCATGACAAGATTCAGCAAAGCAGTATTAATTTCACAAGATTCAGCATCGGTAAGAGGAGCAATTGGAGGGCTAATAAAATCATTATTGTTGGTATTGGTGAAGTCACACAATTTAGTATTATCTTGAGCCATCGTGATGAGCAAGCAAACTAACACACAAGCAAACAAAAAGCAAGCGAGCAAAAAGAGGCAAATGGAGAAAGAGAGGGAGGATAGAGAGAGAGGGCGAATAAAACGGCAATGGTGAAGTGGGGGAGAGGAAAACGAGAGGTAAATGTCAAATAATGTAATGCGGGAGATAAGGGTATGTGATGGGTACTTAGTATGTTGACTTTTGCGAAGACCTCCCCGGCAACGACGCCATAAATCCTTCTTGCTACCTCTTGAGCACTGCGTTGGTTTTCCCCGGAGAGGAAGGGATGATGCAGCAAAGTAGCGTAAGTATTTCCCTTTGTTTTTGAGAACCAAGGTATCAAACCAGTAGGAGGCTACGCGCGAGTCCCTCGTACCTGCACAAAACAAATAAATCCTCGGAACCAACGCAAATAGGGGTTGTCAATACCTATGAGGCCACTTACGAGAGTGAGATCTGATAGATATGATAAAGATAATATTTTTGGTATTTTTGTGATAAAGATGCAAAGTAGAATAAAGGCAAAGTAAATAGCAAAGTAGTAGGAGAACAATATGATAAAGATAGACCCGGGGGCCATAGGTTTCACTAGTGGCTTCTCTCAAGAGCATAAGTATTCTACGGTGGGTGAACAAATTACTGTTGAGCAATTGACAGAATTGAGCATAGCTATGAGAATATCTAGGCATGATCATGTATATAGGCATCACGTCCGAGACAAGTAGACCGACTCCTGCCTGCATCTACTACTATTACTCCACTCATCGACCGCTATCCAGCATGCATCTAGAGTATTAAGTTAAAAACAGAGTAACACCTTAAGCAATATGACATGATGTAGAGGGATAGACTCATGCAATTTGAAGAAAAACCCATCTTGTTATCCTCGATGGCAACAATACAGTACATGCTTTGCTGCCCTTACTGTCACCGGGAAAGGACACCGCAAGATTGAACCCAAAGCTAATCACTTCTCCCATTGCAAGAAAGATCAATCTAGTAGGCCAAACCAAACTGATAATTCTAAGAGACTTGCAAAGATAACCAATCATACATAAAAGAATTCAGAGAAGATTCAAATATTGTTCATAGATAGACTTGATCATAAACCCACAATTCATCGGTCTCAACAAACACACCGCAAAAAGAAGATTACATCGAATAGATCTCCACAAGAGAGGGGGAGAACATTGTATTGAGATCCAAAAAGAGAGAAGAATCCATCTAGCTACTAACTATGGACCCGTAGGTCTGAGGTAAACTACTCACACTTCATCGGAGGGGCTATGGTGTTGATGTAGAAGCCCTCCATGATCGATGCCCCCTCCGGCGGAGCTCCGAAATAGGCCCCAAGATGGGATCTCGTGGATACAGAAAGTTACGGTGGTGGAATTATGGTTTTGGCTCTGTATCTGATCGTTTGGGGGTACGTGGATATATATAGGCGGAAGAAGTACGTCGGTGGAGCAACAAGGGGCCCACGAGGGTGGGGGGCACGCCTGGTAGGGTAGGGCACGCCCCCTACCTCATGGCCTCCTGTTTCCTTTCTTGACGTAGGGTCCAAGTCTCCTGGGTCTTATCTGTTGAGAAAATCATGTTCCCGAAGGTTTCATTCCGTTTGGAGTCCGTTTGATATTCCTTTTCTTCGAAACCCTAAAACAGGCAAAAAATAGCAATTCTAGGCTAGGCCTCCGGTTAATAGGTTAGTCCCAAAAATAATATAAAAGTGGATAATAAAGCCCAATAATGTTCAAAACAATAGATAATATGGCATGGAGCAATCAAAAATTATAGATACGTTGGAGACGTATCAAGCATCCCCAAGCTTAATTCCTCCTCGTCCTCGAGTAGGTAAATGATAAAAACAGAATTTTTGATGCGGAGTGCTACTTGACATAATTTTAATGTAATTCTTCTTAATTGTGGTATGCATATTCAGATCCGAAAGATTCAAGACAAAAGTTCCTATTGACATAAAAATAATAATACTTCAAGCATACTAACTAAGCAATTATGTCTTCTCAAAATAACATGGCCAAAGAAAGTTCATCCCTACAAAATCATATGGTTTAGTCATGTTTCATTTTCGTCACACAAGAATGCTCTCATCATGCACAACCCCGATGACAAGCCAAGCAATTGTTTCATACTTTAGTAATCTCAAAGCTATAAACTTTCACGCAATATATGAGCGTGAGCCATGGACATAGCACTATGGGTGGAATAGAATATAATGAGGGGGGTTATGTGGAGAAGACAAAAAAAGGAGATAGTCTCACATCAACGAGGTTAATCAATGGGCTATGGAGATGCCCACCGATTGATGTTAATGCAAGGAGTAGGGATTGCCATGCAACGGATGCACTAGAGCTATAAATGTATGAAAGCTCAACAAAAGAAACTAGTGGGTGTGCATCCAACTTGCTTGCTCATGAAGACCTTGGGCACTTGAGGAGGCCCATTGTTGGAATATACAAGCCAAGTTCTATATTGAAAAATTCCCAGTAGTATATGAAAATGACAAAACAAGAGACTCTCTATCATGAAGATTATGGTGCTACTTTGAAGCACAAGTGTGGCAAAGGATAGTAACATTGTCCCTTCTCTCGTTTTTTTGGGCCTTCTCTTTTTATGGCCTTTCTCTTTTTTTATTCCTCACTTCGGACAATGCTCTAGAAAATGATGATCATCACACTTCTATTTATTTACAACTCAATGATTACAACTCGATACTAGAACAAAAGATGACCCTATATGAATTCCTCCGGCGGTGTACCGGGATATGCAATGAATCAAGAGTGACATATATGAAAGAATTATGAACGGTGGCTTTGCCACAAATACTATGTCAACTACATGATCATGCTAAGCAATATGACAATAATGAATGTGTCATTATGAACGGAATGATGGAAAGTTGGATGGCAATATATCTCGGAATGGCTATGGAAATGCCATAATAGGTAGGTATGGTGGCTGTTTTGAGGAAGATATATGGAGGTTTATGTGTGAAAGAGCATATCATATCACGGGGTTTGGATGCACCGGCGAAGTTTGCGACTCTCAATGTGAGAAAGGCAAATGCACGGTACCAAAGAGGCTAGCAAAGATGGAAGGGTGAGAGTGCGTATAATCCATGGACTCAACATTATTCATAAAGAACTAACTTACTTATTGCAAAAATCTACAATTCATCAAAAACCTCGGTACTACGCGCATGCTCCTAGGGGGATAGATTGGTAGGAAAAGACCATCGCTCGTCCCCGACCGCCACTCATAAGAAGACAATCAAATAACACCTCATGTTTCAAATTTGTTGCATAACGTTTACCATACGTGCATGCTACGGGACTTGCAAACCTCAACACAAGTATTTCTCAATTTCACAACTACTCAACTAGCACGACTTTGATATTATTACCTCCATATCTCAAAACAATCATCAAGCATCAAACTTCTCTTATTATTCAAAACACTCTTAAGAACATTTTACTAACTTTGAATACCTAGCATATTAGGATTTTAAGCAAATTACCATGCTATTAAGACTCTCAAAATAATTAGGATTTTAAGCAAATTACCATATTAGGATTTTAAGCAAGTTACGGCGGTGGAATTAGGGTTTTGGCTCCGTATCTGATTGTTTGGGGGTACGTGGATATATATATATAGGAGGAAGAAGTACGTCGGTGGAGCAATAAGGGGCCCATGAGGGTGGGGGGCACACCTGGTAGGGTACGGTGCTCCCCCTACCTCTTGGCCTCCTGTTTCCTATCTTGACGCAGGGTCCAAGTCTCTCGGGTCTTAACTGTTGAGAAAATCACGTTCCCGAAGGTTTCATTCCGTTTGGAGTCCGTTTGATATTCCTTTTCTTCGAAACCCTAAAACAGGCAAAAAACATCAATTCTGAGCTGGGCCTCTGGTTAATAGGTTAGTCCCAAAAATAATATAATAGTGGATAATAAAGCCCAATAATGTTCAAAACAGTAGATAATATGGCATGGAGCAATCAAAAATTATAGATACGTTGGAGACGTATCACGCCCCCTACCTCATGGCCTCCCTGTTGGTTGCTTGACGTAGGGTCCAAGTCTCCTGGATCTTGTTCATTCCAAAAATAACATTCCCGAAGGTTTCATTCCGTTTGGACTCCGTTTGTTATTTCTTTTCTTCGAAACCCTAAAATAGGCACAAAAAAAAACAACAATTCCCGGCTGGGCCTTCGGTTAATAGGTTAGTCCCAAAAATGATATAAAAGTGTATAATAAAGCCCAATAATGTCCAAAATAGTAGATAATATAGCATGGAGCAATCAAAAATTATAGATACGGTGGAGACGTATCACATACCAAAGAACAATCCCCCAAAGCAGTTTTATGAATGGAGCTTTGAGCAAGGAGATCAAAAATGGCAGCAAGATGAGCTAGAACACGGGTTTGAGCCGATGGATGATTTTTTTTGGAGGAAGACGAAGTGTGTGGGTGCAAGAATAAGTGGAGGGGACCCACGTAGGGTCCATGAGGCAGGGGGCGCGCCCTCCACCCTCGTGGGCACACGATGGGTCCCACTGATGTGTTCTCAGTGCCAATAATTCTTAAATATTCTGGAAAAAAATCATATTTCATTTTCAGGGCATTTGGAGAACTTTTATTTTCGGGGTATTTTTTATTGCAAGGATAATTCGGAAAACAGATAGAAAATACTATTTTCACTTTATTTAATATAAATAAGAGAAAGTAAAAAGAGGGTACAGAAAGTTGTGCTTTCTAACTTCATCCATCTCATGCTCATCAAAAGGAATCCACTGACAAGGTTGATCAGGTCTTGTTAACAAACACATTCCGAATCGCATGAAACCGGAGAGATTTCGAATAACACTAGGTTACCTCAACGGGGATATGCACATCCCCAACAATAAGAATATCATATTTCTTCTTGACAGTAGGAAGAGGAAATTCAAAACCTCCAATAATAATCGTTGAAATTTTTCCAATAGAATTGATACTATGGACTTGAGGTTGTTTCCTCGGAAAGTGTACCGTATGCTCATTACCATTAACATGAAAACTGACATTGCCTTTGTTGCAATCAATAACAGCCCCTGGAGTATTCAAAAAGGGTCTACCAAGGATATTTGACATACTATCGTCCTCAGGAATATCAAGAATAACAAAGTCCTTTAAAATAGTAACGTTTGCAACCACAACAGGCACATCCTCACAAATACCGACAGGTATAGCAGTTGATTTATCAGCCATTTGCAAAGATATTTTAGTAGGTGTCAACTTATTCAAATCAAGTCTACGATATAAAGAGAGAGGCATAACACGGTTCTAATTTAGTAGTATTCTCTTTTTTATTTAATAGTCTCTTATTATTTTTTATTAAATATTAAATAAAGGATAGAGCTATTCTTTGGAATTCTTTGGACTACAAGATCAAACCAAATAGTAGAATAGGGTCTCATAAATAATGTTCAACAAATTGGAATTCATTTAGCAACCGATATCTTCCATTTGAACTCATTTCCATAATTCTTCTAGTTTCTGGGCGAAAAGTGAGTTGTTTAGGTCCTGGAGGGTTGACGGGGAGAACCGCAAGTTTTTGCAGCCGAGATATTCATCCGAGTCACTATGGGCGTATTTGTCCAATTGACACGTCTGAAGGAATACAGTTTTTTTGGATGGAATATTTGGCGTCAGCCTATAGGTTTTCTAGTTTTTTTAATTTCTTCTTTGGCAGAATGTGAAAGATTACCCTTTGATTTACCAGAAGCGAAGGAAGAATTAGTAGCAGGTTACCAAACTAAATATTCCAGTCGAGTCAAAGTGGATTGGCCCACACTAGCACTTCCGCGTAATAACTCCACTAAAGGCGATCCTATTACCGGAATGGCGTCAGGTACACCTGTCACAATTTTGACTGCCCAATAGCCAATTTGATCCCAAGGCAAAGAATAACCAGTTACACCAAATGATGCAGTCAGAATTGAGACACTTATTCCATGAAGGATTTAAACTTACCTTCTATTTTCGTGCCTTTAGTAGGCTTAGTATTTCCAGCAATTGCAATGACTTCTTTATTTCTTTATGTGCAAAAAATAAGATTGTGTAGTATTTTTTAGTGTAAGTAGACTAGTAGATCCTCGTCTTTTGTCATTGTTTGCACCTTTTTCACTCAATGATTCCTTCAAATTTGCCGACCAAAAATTCTAAACTAGATAGCTATATGAATGAAACAAAACAACTTATAAATTTGTAGTAAAAAGAAAAAATCGCATTTCCTATGTACAAGAAAAAAGTGGAACTAAACATAAGCAGTGTAAACTCTTTATCCCAAGGTTGATATTTTTAGTTAGTCACCCTTTGTCCTGCCCATTGTAGCACGTGTGTTGCCCAGGGCATAAGGGGCATGATGACTTGGCCTCATCCTCTCGTTCCTCCGGCTTAACACCAGCGGTAAGAATAAGATATCATTATTCTGTTTAATATACTTTTGTCTCGTACGAAATACTATATGATTTCACCGTTTGTTTCATCAGAAATAGTCTGGGACGGAAGGATTCGAACCTCCGAGTAACGGGACCAAAACCCGCTGCCTTACCACTTGGCCACGCTCGCTTCCTTTTTGCGTATGGCACCCCCACTCCCTTTGGCAGCATCTACTAATTCAGAACTTAATTTGAAGCCATATTTCGACCTGGCCGCTTTTTGGGATGTTTCTAATAACCAATGAATGGCAAGTGCTCTTCCTTGTTTACGAGCTAAAGTTGTAGCGCCTGAAAGTCGAAGTATATACTTTAGTCGATACAAAGTCCATTTTTTCGAAGATCCACTATGATAATGAAAAAGATTTCTATGCCTCCCACATAAATAAGAAGTTGTGCGATAGCTACAAAGTAGGAATTTAATAAAAATAGAATAAGGATATACAAACAAGAACTAATCCCAGCGAAAAGGCAGAATAAATGGGGTTGGTAAGTAATACTACTCCTAGACCCCTAGTAGAAGAACACGGCATGATCAAATCGATCAGGCACTTGCCATCTATCTTCATTGTTCAACTCTTTGATGAAAAGATGAAAAAACCAAAAAAACTCTGCCATTCCATCTCTTGGATAGATAGAGAGGGAGGGCAGAGATTCTAGAGAAAGCGAGACAAAGTGAAACGAGAAAGTTTTCTTTATATAAGAATTTGAAAGCACAAGTGCTCCCTGGGTGGTTTTGGTAATTAATGTCAACATATCTCTTGTTGGACTAACACTTTTACCTAGTATGTTTCAGATAAGTTCAACAATGGAGTGGCATGGACTAGAGGATGTGGAACCCCTTCAAGATGCTAAGGACAAAGGATTGGCTCAAGCTTCAAGATCAAGACTCTACATTTTCTCTTTTAGTGATCCAAGATCACATTGAGTCTATAGGAAAAGCCAATACTATCAAGAGGGGATGAGGTGTTACTTAATGGCTTGCTTGCTCAAAGTGCTTAGTGATATGCTCCAAAACCCTCAACTACCTTCCCACATCCACATATGACCTAAACCAAAAGTCAAACTCGGCCCCACCGATTCTATTTATCCGGCGCCACCGAGTTTCAAATGTCATAGCCACTGCCACAAACCCTAGCAAATCGGTTTCACCGATAGGGATCTCGGTCTCACCAAGATGGGATTGTAATCTCTGTGTGTATGTCCATTACCAAAATCGGTCTCACTGAGTTTGAGCAATCGGTACTACCGAGATTACAATGCAAACCCTCTGGTTAGCTTATTACCAAAATCGGTCCCATCGAGTTTGTGTAATCGGTCCCACCGAGTTTGCCTGACCAACTCTCTGGTTAGCTTATTACCAAAATCGGTCCCATCGAGTTTGTGTAATCGGTCACACTAAGATTACGTTATGCCCTAACCCTAACCATATCGGTCCTACCAAGTTGCATCTCAGTCCCACCGAAAATCCTAATGGTCACTAGGTTTGCTGAATCGGTCCGACCGAGTTTAATCATTCGGTCCCACCGAGTTTGGCAAATTGTGTGTAATGGTTAGATTTTGTGTGGAGGCTATATATACCCATCCACCCACTCTTCATTCATGGAGAGAGCCATCAGAACATACCTACACTTCCAATACACATTTTCTGAGAGAGAACCACCTACACTTGTGTTGAGGTCAAGATATTCCATTCCAATCATATGAATCTTGATCTCTAGCCTTCCCCAAGTTGCTTTCCACTCAAATCTTCTTTCCACCAAATCCAAATCCTGTGAGAGAGAGTTGAGTGTTGGGGAGACTATCATTTGAAGCACAAGAGCAAGGAGTTCATCATCAACACACCATTTTTACTTCTTGGAGAGTGGTGTCTCCTAGATTGGCTAGGTGTCACTTGGGAGCCTCCAACAAGATTGTGGAGTTGAACCAAGGAGTTTGTAAGGGCAAGGAGATCGCCTACTTCGTGAAGATCTACCGCTAGTGAGGCAAGTCCTTCGTGGGCGACGGCCGTGATGGAATAGACAAGGTTGCTTCTTCGTGGACCCTTCGTGGGTGGAGCCCTACGTGGACTCGCGCATCCATTATCCTCTATGGGTTGAAGTCTCCATCAACGTGGATGTACGATAGCACCACCTATCGAAACCACGACAAAAACATCCGTGTCTCCAATTGCGTTTGAATACTCCAAACCCTTCTCTTTACATTCTTGCAAGTTGCATGCTTTACTTTCCGCTGCTCATATACTCATTGCATGCTTGCTTGATATGTATTGTGTTTGTTAAACTTGTGCTTAAACTCCACTTAAACCTAAGAATATTAAAAACTGCAACTTTTGGCACTTAGTGTCTAATCACCCCCTCTAGACACCTCTTCTCGATCCTTTCAATTGGTCGCTGCGCCCCCACGGACGCGCAGGCCGTGCTGCTCATGGCACGCGAGCTCCTGCGCCACCGCCCAGTCGACGACCTCTACGAGGACTGGTTGGACCACATCGCCGAGCTCGTCAGCGCCGCGAGGGCCTCTCCTGCACCATCCCTCTCACTACCTCGCCCGCCCTGGCTGCCGGCGATGTGGCTCACGGATCGCCTCCGCCCCCTCAGCACCAAGATGGCGCCCTTGCGCCGAGGCGTGTGGCTCAGGAAGCACCTCCACCGCGTCAAGACGGCATCCTCGCTCCAAGATGTGCGGTCCCGCGGTGTGATCCACCGCGCCATGTGCTCGAGCACGAAGAAAGAAGTTGCCAAGAAATTCCGCGTCCCCAAGAAAATGCTCCACCGCTTCCAGCACTGCCACATCAGGATCGCTTGCTGTGGCAGGGTCATGTGCCACTCGCCGTGGCAGCGCAGGGACGCCAAGATCAAGCTATGCCTCCACGACGGGCCCCGATAGCTACGACAGGCTGCCGCGCCTTCACTCTCGAGCTGCGTAGCGTCGACTGGCCGGGAAAGTTCAAGCCAGATCTGCCTCCTCGCTACGACGGCACCCCCGACCCAGCGGAGTTCTTGCAGCACTGCGAGTTGAGCATTGAGGCGGCCAATGGCGACGAAAAGGTCATGGCGAACTGGTTTCCCATGGCTCTCAAGGACGACACTCGCTCATGGCTCCTGAACCTGCCTCCAGGCTCGATATCCTCCTGGGAAGATGCGCAACCACTTCATCGCCAACTTCCAGGACACTCACGACCGCCCCCCGGTCACGAGTAACCTACGCCACATCAAGAAACAACCGGAAGAAACCCTACATAAGTACATCTAGCGCTTCAACAACACATGTATCAAGATCCCCAAGGTGATGGACGAGGCCATCATCTCGGCATTTTCCGACGGCGTCCGCGACATCAAGATAAAGGAGGAGCTTGCCATACATGAGGAGTTGTGCATGACTTTGGAGTTGTTCAACATAGCAACCAAGTGTGCAAGAGCTGAGGAGGGGCGTCTCTCCCTCCTCGAGCTCGCCGCTGCGGATCTAGAGGAGAAGAAGACCAAGGTCAAGGACGTGAAGTGCAAAGGGCACTACAAAAAAAAGACACATCCGTGACATTTTGGGCCGAACGAATTTTTTTCTGTCATACATATGACACTTCTATGACAATAATTGTGACAAAACCCGGTATCATCATAGATGTGGTGGGCTCCTACTTCTATGACAAAAAATGATGACAGAAAATGGGCTTTTCGTCCTGGGCGGGCCGGAGACGCAGCTGCATGACATTCTTTGGGCCGTCCATGACCGAAAAAACCGTGGTAGAAGCGAGGGGGAGGAAAATTCCGAGGAGTTCCCAGTTACGGTGGGAGATCGGGGGCTGAGCGATGCACGTTTCTCTCGTACACGTATGCGTGTGTGTGTGCGAGGCGTTGGCTCTAACTGAACCCGAGCGAGGCGTTGGGCTCTAACTGAACCCGAGCGATTGCACTGCAGGCTACACGTTACTGAACTCGAGCGATCGATCAATGGCTGTTAACTGAACCCTATCGAGCGATTCCTTCGCTACTGCTGCTAACCGAAGCCGATCGATGGGATGAACAGTGAGCGTTGCAGGGGGTTTGGATGAACAGTGAGCGGTGGCGTTGCCTCTGGATGAACAGGACCCCGTGGTGTGGTGGAGGGCTGGATAAACAGTAGACGATGGAGGGGTGCCCGTGGAGGGGTGGATGAACAGGATGCCGTGGTGTGGAGGGCTGTATGAACAGTAGACGATGGAGGGGTGGTTGAACAGGACCCCGTGGTGTGGAGGGCTGGATGAATAGTAGACGGTGGAGGGGTGCCCGTGGAGGGGTGGTTGAACAGGACCCCGTGGTGTGGAGGGCTGGATGAATAGTAGACGGTGGAGGGGTGGTTGAACAGTAGCCGGTGGAGTAGCGCGGGTGGAGGCTGGATGAAGAGGAGCCCGTGGAGGCTGGATGAATAGGAGCCCGTGGAGGCTGGAGGAGGTCAACGGTGGAGATGAACAGTATCCCGTGGAGTCCCGTTTTGCAGTACGCCACACCCCTCTCGATGAATAAGACCCCCGTTTCCACCGTAGCGCTCCAACACAAGTCCGTTTCCTCCGTTTTGCAGTATGCCACACCCCTCCCGATCAACAGGACCCCCGTTTCGATCGTAGGAGGTCCATTTCCTCCGTTTTGCGGTACACCACACCCCTCCCGATCAACAGGACCCCTATTTCGACCATAGGAGGTCCGTTTCCTCCGTTTTGCGGTACGCCACACCCCTCCCGATGAACAGGATCCCATTTCGAACGTGGCCGGTCGAACACAAGGCCGTTTCCTCCGTTCTGCGGTACACCAAGCCTCGTTTCCATCGCCAGTTCCGCCCAAGCCCTCCTGATGAACACAACGCATTCCGTTGCCTCCCCATGAACACGACGCATTCTGTTGCCTCCCCATGAACACGACGCATTCCGTTGCCTCCCCATGAACACGACGCATTCCATTGCCTCCCCATGAACACGACGATGATGTTGTTTCTCTGTTCCGACCCAGCCATGTACACGATCCCTCGCCGTACGTATGAGCGAGTAGGCGTTCGAGACCCCGCCCGTATGTACACATCCGTGGCCGTATTTTCTTTCTTGCACCCTGACTACCTCTACTACGACACATGCGCGCCTCTACATCGACCAATATATATGTACGTACACGTTCGCGACCAGAGTGACAACGCTACGTATGCTTCGACCAGGTGGGTCCCGACTGTTAGGCACTTCCTTGCGTGCGAATATGTAGCTGGTGGGTCCCAGCAGTCAGGGGGCGAAATACGATGGCCCGTCCGGTGGGTCCTGCTGTCAGGTGGAGGAATAATTATTTTGTACGTAATAAGGAGGCACTTCCTTGCTGCGGCCGTGGACTCAGCTGTCAGCCTCTCCACGTACAGTCCACGTCCGATGGAAGCCGTTCCTTAACCACGTTGACCACGCTGCACCGAGAGTGCCAGGGCGGTGGACGATGGCGAGGCCTAGGAAGGGGACGACGCGGAGCCGGGGAAGACGCGGTAGTGGATGCCCACGCATAGAGGAGTATGAGGGTTCACTAGTTCGCTGCGGTGTGAGGCTGTCGTCGCCGCAGAATAACAGGGGGTGTGGGTGAGTAGAGGGATGGCCTGGCCAGCGGTGGGAGTAGTAGGGGGCGGTGAGGCCTCCGGCGCATCGCAGCCGGCCACGGGAGGCAGGAGCACGAGGCACGATCGGCGCTGGTTTGGGCGGCTGGAGCAAGAAGACCAGAGGCTGAAGAAGCACTACGGCCGTTGGATGGACATCGTACGGTCATTGGAGCTAGAATCGTGCATATTGACTAAGTTGACAAAGCCCTCCGTCCCCGTCAACTTAGTAGGCCCACAAGTCAGCCTGCCACTATACTGGGTCCCAGCTAACAGGGGGAGTATTCATTTTTTGTGTGTAATAAGGAGGCACTTCCTTGTGTGCGAAGATATAGCTGGTGGGTCCGAGCTGTCGGCGGCGGCAACATTTTTTCGCGAAATACAGAAGCCCTTTCGGTGGGTCCCTGATGTCAGGTGGAGGAATCATTATTTTGCGCGTAATAAGGAGGCATTTCCTTGCGTGCGGCCGTGGACCCAGTTGTCGGTGTCTCCACATAAAGTCCACTTCAGATGCATGTCGGTCGTTGACCACGTTGACCAGGCCGCGCCGAGAGCACCAGGGCGGTGGACGATGGCGAGGCCTAGGAAGGGAACGACACGGAGGCAGGGAAGACTGACGGGGATCAGAGAACCATGGAGGATGTATGATCCTGCAATGGGCGTGCAGATTTATCCACTTACCACAGTGACCTGTCAGATAGGCGAGGCCGCGGTTGAAGAACGCAATTAGCCTGAAGTCTTTATAATTCACAGATCTTGTGGGCACTTGGCAGATTACAACCTTGAGCAAATCAAACTTGGTATCATGTTGGCTACTGTAAGATTCCGAGTATTCTGGGCCGTGGTGCCAAAGCAGTGCAGTGTTAATCGAAGGAAGGGGGATCAATCGCCGGGTGTAGACCTCCATGAGCATCCAGCTGCCGCGACCGTCGACGAGCACCATCCAAGACGTGTTCATGCCGACCCAGTACATATTGTTAATGTAGTTGAGGCTGACGGGGATCAGATCGCAGTCAAGGGGGTTGATGCTCGCCACCCTACGATCGTTATGCTGCGTGACATGCCATTTCTAAAGATCAGGCGGCATCAGCAAGCAAGGAGCTAGCTTAAAAAGCTCCGGCTTGAGGGCTTTGAGTAAACGGTACAGCCCCGACGAGCACGCGGCGGGCGGCATGGTACTGAGATTGTCCACACGCGAAACAACGAGCTTGATTACCTCTGTGGGGAGCGAATTCCAGCCACTCTTTCAGCGGACGCTGCTCAGTTCTGCCATTGTTAGTGCTTGGGTTTCAGACGAGGGGGGGGGAGGCACCTTAGAGCATCTCCAATAGCTTGTCTATATGGATGTCTATACTCGTTTTCCACGACGTGACCCCAAAACAGGCGTCCAACAGCTTGTCTATATGGTCGACCAAATATACACATCCTCTATATCGACCTCGACAATGTCCACGCCTGGACAATGTGAAGGAGTTGTCTAAACTCAGTTGCAGTCATGATTTCTTTCTCTCCCCAGCGACGGCCCACCTGTCATGGTCCATGTATATAGACATTCTGATGCAAAACTGGACGTGTATATGAGAGAATCTTTTTAGACCATTGTCTATATGAATATATAGACATCCAAATATACACATGCTATTGGAGATGCTCTTAGCGGGGATGGAATATTGGACGAGATTATGTGCGGACAAAGATGGAGAAGCGAATATGTGCTGCGGCAAGTGGACAGGTGATGATGACTACAGCACGCTGCTTGACTTACGAGACACATACTAGCAGTGTAGGGTCATGTCGATGCCAGACAACTTGCTTGAGTGATCGCAGTACTAGTACTCCCTACAATGCTATGCCCTAACTTCTTGAGTAGAGTAGTAGAGTAGGACTCTGCTCAACTACTAGCACCGGAGGAGTAGTATATTCTAATCTAAAATAGTTACAAACTTCAAAGCCCAAGCGTGGAACGACTACGAATCGTGCTCAAAGACCGTGTCTACGTGGTGTTTGGACATGGGCGACAACCTCAACGCCAACGGTGCTGCTCCCGTTGCATCGTATGTGTTTCTGTCCTTCCTGTTTGAAATCATGGTAGAATTCATGTATCCTACTACTATGCTAGTCCACATGATTAGTTTCATCTCTGTTATAGCCGTCATGATTTATTTTGTGCTTATTCAGATTAAATCTCGTAGTAACTTGCTCATATATTCAACTAGTGCAACGTCCCCTACAGCCACTCTCGTTTCATGGACGGCCAGGTCGATGTTGGAATTTTGCTAGTAGGCCTTTATAAGGTGAGCTCTTCTACCACTTGTATGAGCATGAGAAGATGAGACCTACACGCGCGCTCCTCCTCCTCCTCCCTAGCCTCGCCACGCCACGCCTCGTCACGATGCGCCGCGGGTTGCGGGATTGAGCCGAGCCGAGGACAGAGCTATACTCCCACGACCTACCCAGCCCGCACTATATAGTTTCTCACCACCGTTCCAGATCATTGCGCCGCCAAGCAAGTCTTCTCCATCCCTCCTTTTGGTGTGCACCGGGAGAAGGGACAGCAGGCCTCCGGAACCCCGCCTCTCGTGATCCTGTATGGGAGAGGGGCGATCAGGTTTTTGGGGAGCGCACTCGCGTGACTGCTGGCAACAATGACTTCGCGAACGACGACTTCTTCCCCGACCTCGGCAACCTCATCCTCGACATGGGCGACAACGTCAACGCCGGCAACCAGTGAGATACAGGGTGTAGGAAGCGGTTTGGGAATTTGCATGCCTTCCAAACCAGTGAGATACTCCATACAAAGTACGACAGAGAAATAACCACAGAGAAGGAAGCTAAAAGTAAACAATCAAACAAGCATTTTTGCATTTGTTTTGCATTGAATCATTTCACAAGCTTGACTAGTGATGTTTTTCTACTTTTACAAAAACCGCATCGTAATGTTAAAACGTGCATTTGCACGTACATAAGTAATAGTAGTACTCCCTCCGTCTAGGTGTATAAGTCTTCCCTCCTTCTTGGTCACGGTGCACAACCGAAGATGACTTATTGACCTGGACGGAGGGAGTAGCGCAGTCTGCAAGCATATATCGAGAGAGACGTGTAGTGCGATACTATATAGTAAAGTTTGTGCTATATGCACGTACTTGCAAAATGCGTACGTATACACAAGGTTTCCAAACTTTCCCTTTTACATACTTAATTAAGGACGCTAAAAATTCCTGAACGTTTGGGATTTATCATTTCCGTCCCAAAACTAATGAGATCACCTTACGAAACAAAAATTATACTCCTCCTAAAAGCCACGGCGCTCGCAGGAGCGCTTGCGGCGCGCCACGAGTGCCCTAGTGCGTGGCCGTTTCCCAGCGTGCCGACACAACACCTCTTCCTCAGCCTCGCAACTCGCGAGGTGCTAATTGGCGGCTTGCCAGCGGGCGAGCGCGATCTCACTGCTGTGGTGATCCAGCGCCAATAGGTACTCCTCCTCGCTGGAAGTGTGCACCCGGTCCATGTACCGCCAAGCGTAGATGAGGCGCTTGGGCCCAACTACACTCAGGGCGTCGGCACGGGCGTCCTCCGCCACCCTCACGGCCCTCGCACGAGCCTTCTGCCAAAGAGCCAATTGCCTGACTCTCTCGGACGCGACATAGGCCTCCCAGGCAGCTTGTTCCGTGGTGCGCTTCTCTTCCTCAGCCTTCTTCTCCGCCTCTATTTTTGGCGCGCTCTGCTAGAGGCAAAGCCTCCCACAAGGCGACATCCATTTCTTTCCAAAGCTCCTCAAGGCTAGGGGGCTCGGCGGGCAGTGCAGCGTTCTCCTCGTAGCGGGGAGCCATCCTCCGGCACGCGTGCTGGCGAGATTGGGAACACCGACGCGTCCACCTCGTCGCGTCGCGGAGAGGAGCGGAACACCGACGCGTCCTCCTCGACTAGTGGCAGCAAGGAATGGAACGGCGACGCGTCGCGCCACGGCAAGGAGCGGAACGCCGATGTTCCTCCTCGACTAGTGGCGGTGAGGAACGGAACGACGACGCATGACCGTTCGCGCGGTGCAGCGAGGGGCTCCTAGGGCTTGGGAGGGGCGATGCCATGGTGGTCGACGTGAGAGAGAGGGGGAGGAGATAGCGATGAACGTGAACGTGAGGGGGAGGAGATAGCGATGTTGTGGGAGGCGCGGTATTTATAGCGAGCAATGGCACACCTATGTAAGATATGGACTACGCTGCACTGACTTAACTGCCGGTCCAGTTGCGTCACTGACAAGTGGGCCAGACCCCTATTGGGCCCATATGTCAGTGACCGAATGCACCTGCAGCTAATTAACAACTACGTGGGCATATTTGTTGGAGTAAATTACGGGGGAGCGAAGGGGTGGAAATATTGCTGGTCACAACGGATTGGACGAGCGTGAGGGGAGGAGAGTCATGCATGTAGATTTTTTTCACACGGGGTGGAGTGGTGGGACCGCCGGAGGGAGAAGGAGAGTTTGGCAGGCATATTGTTTCCACACATGGAGAGGAAAAGATTTGGAGATGAACGGGCTTCCTGCAGGTATGGGGAACGGTGCATAATAAGTCATCTTGCATGCGGGGCTAGGTATAGTCTCAAGTCATTAAAAACAAACACACCCCACACATGTTCATATTTCAAGGTGCACTAACTTATTGCATGCGATGATTAAGGCTGGCCATAATTGTGGTATCTTAGCTGGTATCATGCACACGGGAATAGCAAACATGCTGATGTGGCAAAGAATTAAAGAAGAGAGGGGGGTTAGAGTAACTAGTGTTCATGCATGCATTGGTAAACACATTTTTTTGTGGAGAACGACAGCACTAGTTGAGTACTTTTGCAGACTTCAAAAACTATTCCACAATGTGTCAACATTCACAATGTCAAATCAATATTTTTACACTCATTATAAAACGTAGTTCTTATACTCATTATAATCAGTACTCCCTCCGTCTAGGTGAGCAAGTCATCTTAGATTGTGCACTGTGACCAAGGAGGAGGGGAAAACGAGAGATCTTAATGTTTATTTGCTAATTAATAGCATTGCATGCAATGAACTAACCACTGCATGTCGTGTTTGGTAGTCTCAAGTCATTAAAAGCATGCACACCCACATCTCCTATTGGTTGATATGTCAAGAAACAAGAAACGAGGTAGAAGTTAATGCACCGCGCCTAAGTGTTTTGGGAGTATTGTAGATATTGATATTTTTAGTATAAATTTGGTCGTGGGATTTCATTGATGCCTGTCAAAGCGTTGACAGGTCTGCTATGCGTGACCTGAAGATGAAAGCGTTGAGCATCTCGAAGTTGATCAACAATCTTCAATTGTCAAAGATTAGCCGTTCGGCCAATAAGGTGGCACACTTAATCGCTAAGTATAGCTTTGACAATAGATTAGATGGTATTCTTGTAAATAACGTACCGCCCTGTGTGGTGAATATTGTATCGAATGAGTGTACTGGTGTGGCTGGTTAATTAATATAAGGTGGTGTTCAAAAAAAGTATAAATTTGGTCAAACACTTTGCAAACGGTTGACGGGAGTAAAAAGGACCAGAGGGAGTATCATGCATGCGGAGTAGGCAAAAAAATTGCTTGTCTAAAAAAGGCAAAAAATATGCTCATTTATAGCCGGTCGAAGTCTCAAAGGGCGCGACCGCGCGAGGGAGGCGAAGGTCGTGGGAGGCGCGACGTTTGACGGAATTAAGTGAAGTTACATCCATGCGCCGGCATGGCGTGCGAACAGGCAGAAGCTATACCGTCAGGCCTACGATATGGGTCTAGTAGACATGACATCTAGTGGGTCCCGCATAGTTCTCGAGAACTCTATGGGGGCTTGCAGTAGTTTATCCATCGGGCAAGCCAGCAAACCCCACGCCATTCGCACGCCCTACTCGTCCCCGTCTTCTACCTTACAACAGTTCGCTCCCAGTCGTCCTGTCCTTTCACATTAGTTCGCTCCCAGTTTTTTTTTGCGGGGTACAACATTTTTTTTTACAAAATTTTGCATGGCCTCCAAAATCTCCATGGGTCGCTGCTGAGTACTAGGTTAGAGCCATCACCAGCGATTAGTTCATCGTCATCTACACACGTGGATCCGAGACAGTGAAAGCATGGCTTGCTCGCCTCCTACGCATGTTCAACAGTTCAACGGATGAGTGGGTCACTGGGCTAGATGTTGAGTACACCACAGTCCTGGGACGAGAGAAGGATCTAAAGGACGAAGAGAGGAAGAAGCCCGCCATGATCCAGGTTTGCGTACATAAAGTTTGCTTGGTCTACCACATATGCCATGCCGACATTGAGTGCCAGGATTTTAAGAACTTCCTCAAGGACAAAAGAGTGAAATTCGTTACTGTAGGCTTCAAGAACGACAGTGACGTCCTGCGTTGGATAGGTCTCGTTGTAGGCCAGCCCTTCGATCTCCAGAAGGCAAGCCTCGTGTCCTCCTCTCAACCTTCAATGCTGACCCTGTCAGCAGCCATGATTGATCCTTCGTACGCTAAACTGAAGAAACCTCATCACGAGTTTCATCATGCATGGGAGTCGAAGACATTAGATGAAGATCACATCCTGTACGCAGCAATGGATGCCTACCTTTGTTTAAATATCTACAAGGGTTGGATGAAGAAGCAGAGCCTAGTGTCCGGTTCAAGCAAAGAAGCGTCGGCGAAGAAGAAGAGGAAGAGGGACGAGGACGAAGTCGAGGACGTGGACTCGGACTCCAAGTAGGTGGCAGTGCGTCGCTCATGCTGGTTCTACTGCAGTGTCAAGCGGACTAGTTGCTTATTAGTTTATTTTCAAGGGTGTGTTGTGCTGAGGCCCCAGCAGAACTATGTTTATGTTCTTTCTCGTTATTTGAACTCTTTAGTACGTACAGTAGTACTAGTACTATGTCTTACTACTGTTCTTCTTGCAGTTGGTACTACTGCTCGTATCTTCGTGTTCCTACTGTACTTAATACGTTCGTACTAGTAGTATAATTTGGGTCAGTCGATTTGTGAAAGAAGTTCGACGGAGCGAAGGAAGAAGACGGCAGAAGAGGTGGAAGAAGCCCTTCTAGCCATCCATGTTGCATCAAACGGCTCACATGAGTCGACTGACCCAAATTGCTCCTTCAGATTGCAGGATCCACGTGGCATTCAAGGTCTCGAAGGTAGATTCCGCGTCCGCACCCGGTTTGCGGGCTCGACGCGCGCGCGACCGGCTTCCGCCGCGACAGCCACCATGCGCGCCTCCTCCGCGCGGGCGGAGACGACAATGACACGCTAGTTCCTCCTCGCCGGCGTGCTGGAGCACGCGCTCGTCCTCCTCTTCGTACGCTGCGTGCATAGACGCGGCTCCACCAGCTGCTCGCGTGCTTGGCAGCGCGGCGGCATCGCGAGGAGGGACTGCAGACGACGTGAGCGGGCGAGCCTTCGGCTTCATGGCACAGGGATGGCGGCGACACGGCGGTGATGGGCGAGAAATTGTTGGCCGGAGCAGGCGGGCGCCGGCATGCGCAACGGCGGCGGCGGCATATTGATGAGTGCGCGTGTGGGAGCTTACTTTAGTTTTATATATAAGGTTGGTCAAACTTAAAAGAAAACCGTACTAGTACACGTAAACATTAGACTTAGGCAGCGCTTTTATTAGTTACTAGCTTATGTTCTTGCCCATTGTGACCAGCCTTAGTACCACGGCCACGATACGGAATCCTGTGCAAGCGCGTGAACCGCGGCCGCGCGGTCGATCGAACGGTGCGTCACCGTGTCGCGCTCGAAGGACATCCACCGAACCTTTTTGTGTGTGTGAAAACAATCCTCGAATATTACTCAACTTTTTTTCCTGTGAAAGTTCTTGACGCTGCAATATTTCCATATATTTGAATTTAGCTCCAGTTCGTGTTTATTTGGATTTGGACGTTTTAGGTGCGCCCTAGTTTTTTTAATACTGATTTTGTGTGTGTGACTGAGAGAGAACGTGTGTATGTGTCCATATGTGTGTTGTGGCGGAAGGGCAATGTGGAGACGGTGTGCGTGTGATACAGACATAGAGAGGTGTGAATGTGCAAATGATCGTGCATGAGTGAGACATAGACAGATGCCGATACGTTGTGTATACATGAGAGAACGGTCTTCTAGTTTACTTGTGTGTGTGAGAGAGAGAGGGAGAGAGAGACAGAGAGAGGAGCATCCGTAACACAACAACCATCTCTCTCGATTCGTCCGTCCCTCGCACGGTCGCATGCAACACATGCATCAACGCGCACATTTTGACACCCTCACCCGGCCCCTGCCCACCTCAAGGCCCGCACAATCTCTTCGTGAATACCCATTTCTCTCCTTAGGTTTGTTTTCTCTCAATATCTGACACACACACACACACAGAGACACACGCAGCACACGCAGCACAACACACACACACACTCCCCCGAGCACACAATTCATCCCCATCCAAGGTTATACGGCGACCACTCTCGCTTGTGCTTCTTTGCACCCCAACATGCACAACACCTCAATCTTCAAAGAGGGCAATGAGCAGATCGAAGACGGCGACCACACCGCGCTAGAGAATGCGGGATCATTTGGAAGCAGGGTGATGTGGCGACGGCTGACTGACTCCTCCCCCACCCTCTCTCTCTCTCTCTTGCACAAAATTACCAATCCCTCTCTCCCCCGCACAAAATTGTCAATCCCTCAACCCACGAGATCCTTCCCCTCTCGTCCATGTTTTTCCTGCTCTCTCATCAAACATGTTGTCTCTTCTCCTTCCACGTATACAGAATCCAGATGCACATGCATCTCATGTATATTACATGTATGCATCATTCTCACAGACCTAACTTCTTCCTCTCTCTTTCTCTCTCTCTCTATCTCTCTCTCTCTGTCTCGTTAGGTTTGTCTCCTACTCTCTCGTCCACATACATACAATCTTTCCCGTCCTATCTGCTCCATCTTCAAAAGCTCTCTCTGCACGTTTCATTCACACATTGGGATATGTCAAAATGTTGCTTCTATAATGGCTGATGTAGAGTTATGGTTGTTCTTGTTGCATCCTACAAAGTAATAACTATGAAATGCATTTAGATTCTCATTTGACTGGGATTATGTGAGTTTGAGCATGTTGTGAAGTACTATAGACCTTGTATACATCTTGGGATTCGACAATGATTGTAACTATTGAATTGTATAGACCATTACATTCGAAGTCAATAGCCTAATATATTTATTTCACAATTTCAACAAATGATTAGTTCACTACAAACTAAGAAAACAAATGTGTACTCCCTCCGTTTTTATTTAAGTCCGCGTATTAGCATTGGTCAAAGTCAAGTTTTGTAAACTCTCAGAAAGCTTATAACAAAAAATATTAACATATACAATAACAAATAAATACCATTAGATTCATTATTGAATGTACTTTCACATCATACATATTTGTTATGGTAAATGTTTATATTTTTCTATAAACTTGGTCAAACTTTAGGAAGTTTGACTTCGGTCAAACCTAATATGCAGAGTTTACTACTACTACTCGCTAGTTGCTTAGCCGAATCACTCAACACGCCACACGGGGAGTCCAGTGTCACAAAATTTTGAGGTCGGCGGGAAAATCTCCCGCGACCCTGATTCGAGCAGTGGGAAGTTACCATCATAGCCTTCGGAACAGGCCTACGGATGACGCTTGGTAGGGGGCTGTTTTCGTAACTTCAGGTTCACCCTACCCAGCCAACCCCACCCCGGCACCCAGAGTAGTACACCTGAATACTCCCCAATTTCTATCCCCACCGCAAAATAGACTTCTCCACGGCACCGCAGCCTTCGTGCTCCTCCCCTTTACATCGGCGCACTCGTCCACCGCAGCGCATCTGCCTCATCGACGACCTCGTACGCCGCACTGGAGCCGGTCCACCGTCGTCGTCGTACACGGAGCCTCTTCCCCGGCATCGTCTTCCACGGTCTCGGATCTGCTTCCCGGAAGCCGACGCCAAGCGCAGAAGTACCACCGTCGTGGACAATGAACTGACTCCCGTTGCCGACCATGACTCACAGAGGCCGCCGCGACCATCGTTCTCCTCCTCGATTGGTAATGTGTGTATTGAATCACTTAGCAGTACATGTGCAGTTCCAATTTTGTTCATACCTACCCTTCAAATTTCCTGGGTGCTATTGTTCCCGTAAAAGTAATTGGTTATAGCCTCCATTGTCCAACAGAATATCAGCTTGTAATTGTGCGTCGCTCCTGTATCGCGCTGTGCTTGGGTAGGTTTTTCATCTGCAACCAGTAGTGTGGCAAATGATGGAAAGGTTTTTAGAACTAGCAAAATGCCCATGCGTTGCACGCATCAAGATGCATTTGTATGAGTAGTTTATCTTGTTGGAGATGCTCTAACATGGCAGACGAGTGCTTTAATGTTGCCCACAAGATGCGCGAGTATTACTAGTAGTATATTTTTCTTGCCATGTTGAGATTTTAAAACCACGAGTGCGAACATGCAGAGGAGCAATGAAGACCAAACACGGGATATTCGGGACATCTTCAAGGAGCGTGGCAAGTTAAAGAGGAGCTGCACCGAACCTGTAAAACGAGCTTTGGTAAGTAACACCCTTTCAATTACTTTCGTGTAGCCTCGTGTTCTTCGATGTGTATATGTTGTAGTTTCTGTTTCTCTTAAGCGTGGTGTTCTTCGATGTGTAATAAGAAGAGTCTTAATCGTCCTAATGCTTTCGTTTTTAGCTTGATGTAGGAAGTGGGTGTTCTCACCTTGTAGTCTGTTTTTATTTATTTTTTCCTTTTGAATTCACTTCTCCGAGTTCTGTTTATCTGGCTTCTACTAAATGGATCTAGGTTGCTCTGAGTATTGATCTAAAAAAGAAGTAACTTCATGTCAGGATGCAGTTCCTGCGAGGAGGGAAGTATGGTCAACCTCGAGATCATGTTTCCAAAATGAGGCTGGATTACACACAAGGTGCCAGTTCCCTAATGATGCTGGATTAGACACAAGGTGCAAATTCCCAGATGATGCTGGATTACACACAAGCCAGGTGGAGTCGTCAGCTGTTCGTGTCCTCGTGGCATTAGTAAAGGCTGAAAGAAAGCGTGCAGCAGCCCTTGAGAATGTAGCTGAGTTCCTGAAGAAGCGAAAAGAGCAATCAGATGCTCTCTTCACCCAAGCCAAAGAAGAGATGGAAGAAGCCAGAAATAAGCTAGCAGAGGCAGAGCAGGCTAGGCGTCTCCTGCTATCTAAAACTGTTGTCAATACAAAATTTCCTTCATAATAGCTAGGTTCAAATGTTTATCCAGTCAGCATGCCTGTTGTGATGTCCGTGCATCTACTGATGTGGCACAAAATGTTTTTTTCGGGTCATGTAATAACAGCAATTACTTTCCAAACAATAACAGACGAAGCATTGGACATGGTATAGTTCACGCGCAAGCCCGACATTCCAAGTTCAACTTCCACATCAAACTCATGTTCACAGATATCTGCACATTCATACATAATGTCCACAACCATGATTCACTTCAAAGCCAAAAAAATGTGAGGAGAGTTATAAATAAAGAAAATCGTCTACTAGTTCCTGCTACCAGTGCGAGCACAACAAGTCAAGACCATGCATAAATTAATTATATTTTAGTCATTTTTTGTGTTCTAAAATGCTTGCCGGCTCGCGGAAGGACATGTTGCCGGCACACGCGCGGATTTAATGAAGGCAGGCAGGGCAGTCTTAAGCTGGTTGCACGCAGCGAGGAGCGTGCTCAGCCGAGCCTGCAGCGAGTGCGGCCCTCTTGGCCGCGCGCCGGTTCAATGCCTGTGCTATGAGAGGTCGCGTCCATGTCAGAGCAATCACTCCCTCCAGTCCTTTTTTGTTTGGGTATAACAAAATCTCATTTTCCATTCACATTTTACAAGTAAAGTTCGTGGACAAACTTTGACACAAAGTACGATGGGGACTAGTAAACCAGAATGGAGGTAGTAGTTTTTTTTAATCGAAGAAGGGTTTCCCCTTCTGATTTTCATTAAAGAAAACCAGCATCTAAATCTAAACCATAGTATTTGCCCTAGAACTACCAGGTTCAACATCTCGCAACATAAACCCATACAACCTCCATCGCAAAAAAACAAACAAACCATACAACCATACGCCAAGGAGGTACGTAGTACTATGAATTCCATTTTCGCTCCATACCAATCATTCTAAAAACTACTTATTACTTATAACGCGCCATTGAAAATTGGAACTCTTAACCCCGCTAAAAACGATATTTTAAATGTGGTTACTCGATCTGTGGCAACTGGCGAGCCACTGCGCTCCAAGTCGTTCACCAGTGGGCCCGACCATCAACTCCTACAGATCAAATTATCACACAAGCTGACTATTCCTACAAAGTTGCTCCACCACGTACCCAGTACCCGCGAATGCAGCAATCGTGCCCCTAGGGTTTTAGGGTTTATTTGTTAACGTCGCCTTTACGTAACACTCATGTGTGTGAGACAGCGAGAGGCCGACTACGTGCATGCGCCTCTTCTCTTCGTATATGTACTCCACCGTTTGTCTGGTGTCCAAAAAATTATAATAACTACTAGCAATGTGCCAATGCGTTGCCACTCGATCAAAGTAGATTAATACAGTGCCGAAGCTAGATGCAGACTATGCCTGGGGCTGTGCTATGTTGAGTGATAAACTTCTATGATTTTCTATGCTTTGCATTAAGAAATTACAAAGGAAGTTGTTTCTAGGCCTCGGGCTATAGCCCTAGCTGCCCCAGGCCTGCCTCCGCCACTGGATTAATACATATTCACCGATTTGATAGAAAAAAAGTCTATCTTTGAAATACGTATATCACTAAAAATATTTTATGTTTCACTCAAAATATATTCCTTTGGCGGTTTTGATGAGATAAGGGAGGAATGTTGTTGGTTTCAAGATTCGAGAAGTGATATATGTCTAATTTCTACTCTTACTAGCAAGATGCCCGTGCGTTGCACGGAACATCAAGATCTTGTGGGAGAAAAGGATGAACGAGGGAAGGCCTTATCTGCAAATGTGGTGAAGAGTGCGGCTAAATTGCCATATTTTCCTTCCTATCCGTCAGATATAAATCAGACGACCTACATTGCAGGATGGCAGGCCCACCATCATCACCAACTCTATTTTTTATCCCTACTCTTATAATAAGCATTGTCGGTTATGATCGTGTGCCTGCCATCCTGCAATATAGGTCGTCCAATCTATATCTGACGGATAGGAAGGAAACTATGACAATTTTGCAAAAAGATACCCACACCCCTCTCCACATTTGCAAATAAGGCCTTCCCTCATTCATCCTTTTCCCCCACAAGATAAACTACTCATACAAATGCATCTTGATGTTCCGTGCAACACATGGGCATCTTGCTAGTTGTTGAAAAAAGCCCATGTGTGTGTGAGAGAGAGGGCGAGTGGAGGAGGACGGAGTGCATGTGTGACAAAGACACAAGGAGTGTGTGTGCGATAGGTATCAGCTTAAAATGAGGCAATAGTGTGTGCACACGATCGAGAGGGCGTGTCTCAAGAAGGGAACAAAAATCTACATAGATACAAGGAGCGGGAGAGAGACATGTATGCGATGGTGGAAGCAAGAGTGTGCGGGTGTATAAACCTATCTAGAGGCTAGCTAGTCAATAAATGTTTGTGAGAGAAATACGAGTCGGGGTGCGAAAGCGAGAGTTTTGTGTGAGAGAGAGAGAGACGGTAGTCGGGAAGGGGAGTGGAAGCAAGAGTTGTGTGTGTGTGTGTCTGTGTGTGTGTGACAGAGAGAGAGAGAGAGAGAGGAGACGGTAGTCAGGGTTGTCTGATCGGTAAACAAATGAATAATGTCAGTCTAGGATGGAGACGAAAAGGAGACCACAACAAATGTTGTGTCTACAGGAGAGATAGAGAGAGTAATTTTAGTGGTATGAGTCATATGTAGAGACATATAGGGTGTGTGAGAGAATCCCATAAAGAGAAAGACGAAGTGAAAGACGAGTGGAGACTGTGTGTTTGGCGGTGAAAAAGATAGCTTAGGTACCAAGTGATACTAGAGAACAGTAGAGACGTGAGAGATAATGAAAACCGTGTAATTTATAATGATAGGGAGAGTGTGACACTTCTCAAGGGAGACATCGAGAGACCATTATTGCGAGGATTGGAGCAACATGAAGTGAGTGTGCGGGTGAGCTGGAGAATAGAGAGTGATAGCTACCTGAAGGAGCATGCATGCGAGAGAGATGGGCGTGAAATGAGTGAACAAAAAAGGATTCAAATATTTGAATTCGAGATGATGATACATGTAATCCATACTCGAACCAAAATTGATCTATCAAACATGCATACTCATATGAATTCACGCACATCTATGTTATTTAAATGTAGATATTACTGATCCATACATTTTAGTAGAACATAATTTGGTTAAATTTTTTGAATTCAACCTTAAGATTTCGAGATCGTTGTATTTGTAAATCATATTATACATATAAAGGAGAAGAATTCTTTGTTGTGCTTTTGAAAGTATATATATATAAATGATGTATATAGAATGTAATTCCAATTGAAAATGGATCCCGCCCGAAAAAAATAGAATACAAACAGGATTCGAATTGAGTTGGCACGATAAACATGCACTCTGCAAAATGAACGAAGCAGGGAAAGTCGCAATAACCGCCCGGAACCAAAACCTGTGAGATGGAAATCACTACTGCCTATCCCTGCCACACAAAGTCTATATGCTGGATTTCTATAGGTTTCGATAGGGGTAGGTTTGTAATTACACCCAAACATGACGTAACCACCTCTCACCCGGATTCATACACGGTGGGCGCCAAAACACAGTGTGTCCTCGGCCGAAATCAACTCCCTCCCCGATTCATATTCATACAAGGTGGGCGCCAAAAACAAACTCTCGTCGGCAAATATTCGGTGTATGCGAGATTACCGTCCTATCCCCAACCGACTAGTGTTGTTGTGATGTAGTAGAAATTTGAAACGGGGGCTAAGTTTGTAAATTTCCTCACATTTGAGACAAGCGTGCCCTGAGTACATGGTTCCCCCCTTCCTCTCTACCTCCCTTTTCCCCATTCGTACTCCGTGGGCGCCAAAACACCTTCTCCACCCCACCCTCCTGCGTCCATCGCCGTCCGCCACCCCATCCACCGCCGTCCTCCTCCACCATGCCGGAGCTAATACCCCGACGCCGCCATCCATTACAAGAGATTGACCTCTCTCATCCACGGCTTCGGACCGGGATCCTTGCATCCCGTCCTCTCGCTTCATCCCCGCCGCCGTCCACCTTGCCGGCGCCGCTCCTACGACCGTCTCGTCCACCGCGCCCCGCCGCCACCGTCTACCCTCCTAGATCTGCTTCCACGCCACCGACAGCCATCGCTACCGCGGCACCATCAAATTCTCAGCAAATGCGTACACGGCGCCACACCAGAGGCGGTACTCTTTTGTATCTGCTTAACTTATTTATTGCAGCAAGAAAATAGATCGCCACTGCTTTACTCTGATTTCTTGTCTTGGTTGCGAAGTTGCCTTTGTCCGGTTTGCACCTTCAGATCTGCCATGGCACGCTCAACACCATACTCGCAATGCTTATGGTTTTCCCCTTTTATATTCCACACTAGTTAAATCACAATAGACTAAATTTCAAAATTGGGTCAGTCGATTTTTCAGAGCTCGCCGGAGTTCGCCGGTGCGATCGAAGGGGCTCAGGTGGGGACGGTGGTTGTGGGGGCAGTTGTGGGGCCTCGTCGAACAAAGAAAACTCGACGCAGGTGGGGCGGGGGTGGGGGTGGCGGAGGAACACAGGCGGTGGGGCCGGCGGCCCGTGCGGTGTTCTGTATGGGAAGCACAGTATGTTCCTTGTCAGGAAGGGGAGCAGGGACATCTGCAGTCAACAGATGATAGAGTTCGCATGTACGTGATCGATAGGCTTTCAATTACTAGCGGCAATACAACACCGTAATTTCCAGCCAGTTCCACTTTCCCGATTTATATATCCTGGTTATGGTGTACCCCTGTTATGTACACTATGATCTGCCTAGTTGCTGTGTGCTCTTGTTATCATGGTTTGGCAATAAACTCTATATACAGTATATTATGAACCTATCATCTGCCAGCTATCCTTACTTCTTGAGCCTATTTTTTTGTGTACTTGTGCCAGATTATATAAATGCACGCACCATATTACAGCACACATGAGCTCTCTCATCAGAATCCAGTGATAGCACACAAGTGTTTACAGGGGCGCCCCTATATTAGAATATCATCTGCATTACAAAGATAATCTCACAACTATTTATGTTTTCATGATTCTCAGATATTATACGCAATTACAGTGAATATCAGAATCCGCGCATCAGAAGAATATTGTGGAACACTGCAATGACTTACAAAATTGGCAGCAAGGCATTGAGTGCCATTCTGGAAGCAATGAAACTCGTACGCTCCCCACCTGTTGATTCTTGTTCAAAATATCATCCTAATGACTATTCTAACCTCGAGGAGTCAAAGGCAGATGGCCTGTCCTGTTCACCCATCAAGGTGCATGTTCTAATTTGGCAAGGTTTTATTGATTGCGCGTATCTTGCATATGTTGTCTTGCATTTCTTCTACTTTGTTGCACCGCCATCTGCTTAGTTTACTCATCATATATGTCGAGATGCCATGCCCATCCATTATCAATACATATTCCATGTGTCATCATACCATGTTTCCACTCAGATGTTGTTCTTGTGCATCAGACATCAAAAAGGAAGAGGGTGATTGCCGAACCTGAAGGAGCACCAGCAAAGTCCTTGAAAAACATGGTGGTGCCGGAGAAATCAGACAACACCCCACTTATATTGGCTGTACAACCAGTGACACAAAACGTAGGACCGACTCCAGCAGACTGTACCCATACTTCACTGGCCACACCACTAGCCCCACCACACAGGACCTGCACTCCAGCAAAAGGTATACCAATTTCATTTTCCATAGCACCAGCTATACCACAGAAATATCCCACTCCAGCAAAAAGTACAGCAAGTCCACTGGCCGAAGACCTATCCCAAGTGTAGAGACGGCCAATTCCTGCAGATTGGAACCCCATTCCATTTATTCCCAGTTTAAAAGACAATGCTTTCAATGTTGTTAGGGACTACATGCATATATTCCCATCATGGGAAGATTATTGTGAAGACAAACACCATTTTCACATCTTCCTGTCCAACTCACGTGTATGTGCTATTATTCATAGTTATTATTTTCCTATTTTCTGCTGATTGAACACATCAATGATTTACATTACATTGTTGTAACTAGGCGAGGGTCAATCTGGATAGTCATGACGAGTAAAGCTTGCTTGTGCTTTTCAAGGAAGCATTGCAGCAGTATCGGTGTTACCTGAGGAAACCACACTTTGATGGCAAGTCTATAAACAAATTTCTGGTGAAGTCTCCTGTGCTAAATTTAGAAGACATTGAATGGAAAAACCTTGTTATGCACTGGTCTCGTTCCCAGGGTGAGGTACTGTCTATGAAATCACATGACAATTTGAACTTCTACTTTTCCGCATGTGCCTTACAGATCTTTTTTGCAGGAAATCTGCTCGAAGAAGAATTCCGGTTTGACAAGAATGACAGGATATCGCAAATATGTTGCCCGCTGCTTTGCTCTTGTTAGTACTTGTTGTCCTGTATCACTGTACTTGCATACATACCTGGTTCATTATGTGACAGCAGTATGCATGATAGCTTGCTTATCAATTGTTCGCTCCAAATTATCTGATATGTATGAATGGTTACATTAGTGTAGAATATATCCAATTCCAATGTTTTTTTAGCTCTGCATTGTTCTTGTAAGTACATGATGTCCTTTATCAGTGTACTTATAATGACAGGTAGTTGTTCATGTACCATCACTCTGCAGCTTACTTTCCTTTGCCCTCCATTTTCTACACATCAGATCTATATTTACTCTTACCATAAGGTTGGTACTGAAGAAGTTTAGTTGTGCATTGCTCTTGGTTGTACCTTTTGCCTGTATCGCTGCACTTACATTTATAGCTACTTGGTTATGTAGCATCGCTCTTCATCTTATCTTAAATATTCTCCATTTTTTCGTATATTATCACATCTATATTTGCTCTTAACAAAATGTAGAATAAAGGCAATGCTTTTGAAGAAGATTCGGTGGTAAATTTCTTGAATTGCCCCCCCCCATCAGCATGGACGAGGCCTTTATAGAGCCTGTCTTCACCAATAATGTAAATTTGTCCATCTCAAGACTTCAAACTTTGTTGTATATATTTGGTTAGGCATGACTGCAACAGCTGTTTATTTTTGGTGTTTGCATCAAATTGCTTGTTTAAAGTTTATTATATGTAGTTCATAAACAAAAGTTTGTCCTTCCTCAATTTAAGTTTTCAGTTGTACAACCAAGTTCCTTCATCATACCATGTAAATTAAACTATACAGAGCAAGTGATCTTCTTTTGCACTACATGTATGCTTTTGTTCTTCATCTGTAATCCAATGGTGTGGTGAACCTACCCACTACAGCACAATGTCATATTTTGCAATGTCTTAACTATGAAAAATGTCATATCATTCTACTATTATTTAAACCGTCTTTTTATTTGCCAATCTGAAATGGTATAAATTGATAGCACACTTACCATTGATACTTATGAGTTCTTGATCTGTAATCCAATGGTGTCGTGAAGCTGCTAACTCCTTCACAATGTCATTTCCTGCCATGTCTTGACCTGAACAATACCATATTGTGTTAATGAAAATTTAAACTATGTCACTTTATTCGTCAGTAAGAAATGTGATGAATTGTCAGCACTGGTACTTTTATGTGCAAAACCTGTCATCTGTCTGCTCGTTTATCTTTCAGAGTGAGGAAGATATAAGTGTTGAACAAGCGCAGTCTCATCATCTTGCTCAGCTTCTTGTGCTGCAGCTCCCCCCAGCAGGGCTAACCTTTCTTGAACTCTATTGAAGTGATGTTGGTTCGTATATTATTTTGTCGGCGTGTTTATTTGCACTGGTGGCGATCTTTGATGCCCAGTGTATGTAATCTGCTGTCTACTTGTGCTTTATTTTCATAGTGGCGAACTTTGATGCCTAGTGGATGTAATATGCCGTAATTTCTTTATTGTATAGTGTAGGTTTTTGCTTATTCACGATGCTGTAATTATTTTACTGTATATATATCTTGTCTTCGCAGTAAACCGGCCAAACCGTAAAATTACGGTACATAATTGGGCCGTCATGCAATCACGATGTAGGTTGGGCCTGAAACATGCCGATCAGCTCACGGGCCAGCAGCAGCCCGAAATGAACCCCGGCCCATGATTGTGCGAATCAAATCACGGGCTTTTAATAGGCTGAAAAATTGTCTCGGTCCTTGTTTGGCCCAATCAGATATCGGCTGCGAGCAGGCCGGATGCAAACCGGGCCGTAGTTAGGCCCAACTATATGACGGGCTTTTAACAGGCTGAAATTAATATAGGGCCGAAATGTTAAACGGGCCCTTAACAGGACAAAACTAATATCAGGCCGAATTACTAAGTGGGCCTTTAGCAAGTGGGCCCAAAAGCATAGTGTCCAGTTGACGGGCCGAATCTGATATAGGCCATAATTAGGCCCAAAACCTCTTAAAGGGCCGGACCTGATCTGGGTCATAATTTGGCCCAGAACGTGGTAGGCTTTTAACGGGCCAGATCTCATATGGGCCACTATTAGGCCCGAAGCGTGGCAGGCCATTAATAGACCGGATCAAATATGGGTCGGCATTTGGCCCAAAACATGGCAGCCAGTTAACGGGCCGACCTACTAGGGTCCTCAAAATCTTGTGGGCCTACAGCTGGGCCGGCCCATTAATGTCGGCAAAATCTCGTGGGCCTTTAGCTGGCCCGGCCCATTATGATCCGCAAGAATTTTGTGGGCCTTTACCTGGGCCGGCCTATTATGGCACACAAAAATCTTGTGGGCCTTTACCTGGGCCGGCCCATTATGGCCCGCTAAATCTTGTGGGCCTTTAGCTGGGCCAGCTCATTATGGTCCGCAAAATCTCATGGGCCTTTAGCTGGGCCGGCCCATTATGGTCCGCAAAATCTTGTGGGCCTTTAGTTGGGCCGGCCCATTTAAACTTGTTGGGCCGTGCCACGTGTCGACGTATCATAGGCGCCTTCTGTCCAGTGAGTGGATGACATCTGTCCCGATGATGAGCCGACACGTGTTTCCTCTAGCCAATGATGATTTTACACGTGGAAAATCCCCATTGGTCGGGGCTGTTAACGGGTTATCGGATCCAAAACCCGACCCGATAGCTTAACGGCGTTCCATTACAGTGGATGCCACGTGTCGGTCACCCTTGACGAAAGCACTTCTGTGACGTGCGATTTATCGTCATGGAAGTGGAGACTTCCGTGATGATAATTTTGGTAATGTCATGGAACACTTCTACGACAGCACAGGTATGACTATCTTGATTCTGTCATAAATTTGTCATGGATGTACATGCATGACAAAAAAAGCGACCTACTGTGACAACCACGTATCATCACGGAAGTGTATTTTTTTGTAGTGGGGGTGGTCATACTCGCAGCAGAACTAGACACTAAGCACGGCCGAGATCTTCTCGAGTCGTCCAAGGGCAGCCGTACCTTCTGCACCTTCCACAACATGCGCACCCACAACACCAACGATTGTCAAGAGCTCAGGGCCATTCGAGATGGACGCTTCGGTCGACGCCCCGAGTGCAACGGCCGGGGCTACGACCGAGGAGGTGGATAAGGCGGAGGACGTTGGGACGACCGTGGCTCTCGCCAGGAGTGGCGCGACCAACCTCGTGAGGATCGTTGGCAGGACCAGCCTCGTGGGGGCGCCTGGAGGGACCAGCCTCGCGAGGACCGTCCTCAGGGAAACCCTGGTCTCCCTGCACTGCCGCCGCCAAGAAGGAACGACAACCAGCAACAGGACGAAGGGGCTGGGGGCTTCCAGGAGCCGCGCGCCATCGCCTGCATCTTGGGTGGCGCTCAGGCCCCAGCTTCCCAACGTATCTTCAAGCAGTTCTCTCGCGAGGTGAATGCAACCCTCCCCAAGCTCGAGGCCACACGCCTGCTCAGGTGGTCCAAGTACGCCATCACCTTTAGCTTGGCAGACCTGCTCAAACATGCGGCAACCGCTGGCGTCCTCCCGATGCTCTGTTCACTCATCATCAGCAATGTCCAAGTCACCAAGACCCTCATCGACGGCGGCACAGGGCTCGGTGTCCTATCCTTCGAGACGTTCGACAGCCTTCAAGTGCCATACGATCAGCTTCAGACCACCAAGCCTTTTTCAGGAGTGACTGACGGCTCAGCCACCCTGATAGGGCAAGTTCATCTCCCTGTCACCTTCGGCCAGCGTGACAACTACCACACCGAACTCGTTGACTTGGACGTCGCCCACATCCGCTTGCCATACAGCGCCATCCTCGGGTACCTAGCACTGGCTAAATTCATGGCAGTCACCCACCATGGCTACAACGTCCTCAAGATGCCGGGAAGCGGTGGAATCATCACGGTCCCTTGCGAAGAAAGAGACACGGTGTACTCCCTCGAGCGCTCCTTCCAAGCTGCATCAATCGAAGACCCTAATAACGCATATGTGCAGTACCCTCCTGAGTCCAACCCCAAGAAAAAGAAGCAGCTGCTCTGCACTGGGCCTCAAGGGAGCGGCACCAGCGCCTGGGGCGCCTCCCTCCCTCGCATAGGGAGGCGCACCCGGGGCCATCCTCGGGCAGGGCTTGGGGGCTCTCTTTTGGAGGGCCTCAGACCTGGCCAACATCACGAGGGAGGCGCTTGGGCACCACATGGAGGCATGCTTCATGGCATGTTTCCCTCGGGAGGATACCGGGCGAGGAGCGCCCGGTGTTCAGGAGTTCATCGCCAAGACCACTCAGGAGCTTCAGGAAGCAAGAGCAATACATGGCGACCACTGCCCACCTAGCGTCGCTCCCCACCCAGGCGAGGGTGGTGAGTTGCACGTCTGCATCGACATCCCAGGGCTCAACAAGGCCGCATCTCAGGAGCGCTTCTGGACTTCACGTGCTGGACGGTGTGAGGGTCCACCTCACAGCTACGTTCGCATGTCATTCCGCCTGCCGAGCATAGCAGCCACCTTCCAGCACAACCTGCGGAGCATCCTGGCATCTAAGGAGGCCAGGCATCACGCAGTCCTGACGGAGATAGAGACGGTCCTTAGGGAGCCACCTGAGCCTCCAGAGCCTCCCGAGGCTCAGGGTCTCGACGGCGCGTGAGGAGCTGCTTCTTCGCTACGTGTCTTCAGCTACCCCGACACTCCTTTGACAACCAAACCAGGTGACATTTTCCAAGTTCATTCAGCTAGGAGCATCCCTAGGGATGCATCATTCCCAGGCCATGTGGGTCCGTTGATGCCTACTACACAACCTTCTTCTTGTAGACGTTGTTGGGCCTCCAAGTGCAGAGGTTTGTAGGACAGTAGCAAATTTCCCTCAAGTGGATGACCTAAGGTTTATCAATCTGTGGGAGGCGTAGGATGAAGATGGTCTCTCTCAAGCAACCCTGCAACCAAATAACAAAGAGTCTCTTGTGTCCCCAACACACCCAATACAATGGTAAATTGTATAGGTGCACTAGTTCGGCGAAGAGATGGTGATACAAGTGCAATATGGATGGAAGATATAGGTTTTTGTAATCTGAAAATATAAAAACAGCAAGGTAACTAATAATAAAAGTGAGCGTGAACGGTATTGAAATGCGTTGAAACAAGGCATAGGGTTCATACTTTCACTAGTGCAAGTTCTCTCAACAATAATAACATAATTGGATCATATAACTATCCCTCAACATGCAACAAAGAGTCACTCCAAAGTCACTAATAGCGGAGAACAAACGAAGAGATTATGGTAGGGTACGGAACCACCTCAAAGTTATCCTTTCTGATCGATCTATTCAAGAGTCCATAGTAAAATAACACGAAGCTATTCTTTCCGTTCAATCTATCATAGAGTTCGTACAAGAATAACACCTTAAGACACAAATCAACCAAAACCCTAATGTCACCTAGATACTCCAATGTCACCTCAAGTATCCGTGGGTATGATTATATTATATGCATCACACAATCTCAGATTCATCTATTCAAACCAACACAAAGTACTTCAAAGAGTGCCCCAAAGTATCTACCGGTGAGTCAAGACGAAAATGTGTGCCAACCCCTATGCATAGGTTCATGGGCGGAACCCGCAAGTTGATCACAAAAACATACATCAAGTGGATCACATGATATCCCATTGTCACCATAGTTAAGCACGCGCAAGACATACATCAAGTGTTCTCAAATCCTTAAAGACCCAATCCGATAAGATAACTTCAAAGGGAAAACTCAATCCATTACAAGAGAGTAGAGGGAGAGAAACATCATAAGATGTCGGATTTCGGGTTCCGGCAGACCCTTGAGGTTTGAACACTGGGGTGCGCGCGGAGATTTCGCCTCCTACCTACCTGCACCCCTCCTCCACGCTAGGATCTAAACTATGGGAAGAACAGCACAAGAGACACATGGTTTATACTGGTTCGGGCCACCGATGTGGTGTAATACCCTACTCCAGTGTGTGATGTGGTGGATTGCCTCTTGGGCTGATGATTATGAACGATACAAGGAAGAACAGCCTCGCGAGGGTCTATTCTTGGCCAGGGCGATGAACTTCTGGGAGGAGTTCAATCGCCTTTCTCTTTCTCTCTCTCTCATTGACCAAACCCCCTGCTATGTGAGTGGCTGGCCCTAGTCCTCTTCCCAAATATCGAGCGGGAAGGGAGCCAACAATGGCGGGCTAATTTGAAAGGGGACAACAAGTATCATCTATCCTGACAAAAGTAGTCTTCGCCTGCACAAAGCTCTGGTGATGACGCCGTCTTGGGCTCCACGCTGACCTTCGTCTCGTAGTCCTCCTCGTCTTGGTCTCGTTGCACCGAAATGGCAACCTTTGCCTGATGCCTCGGTACAACGCGGCTGCGCTTGCCCCCTTTGCACCAAAGAGGAAAGGAGGATGCTGCGCGGCTGGCACCCGCCTGGCGCCCTGAGTCGTCATGGCTTGCGTCACAGGCACCTCACGAGGTACCCCGCCTTGATTTCTCCGCCTCCTCGTGAGCCAGCCTGACGAGGCCGTGCCTGAGGAAGCTCCGCGTCGTCCGCCCCGCGAGGCTTGGCCCCTCGCGAGGGTCTTGGGTTTGTGTTGGTGAAGATGGGCCGTGTTGGGCCCCCCTTTGAGCCACGCCGCAGGACACAGGCAGGCAAGTCTGGGGACCTCGGTTCCCAGAACACCGACAGTAGCCCCCGGGCCCAAGGCGCGCCCGGACTTGGCCGTGCAGGGAGGCGGAAGGGCAAGAGCGAAGCGCCGCAGGTCCTAACAGCCTGCGGCCTTAGGCGCCGCGTGGCGGTTGATTGGACATGGGCGTCTCCACTTCCCCATGGTGCCTCGGCAACTGCACGGGTCATGATTACCTGCGATCGTGGAGGTCGGTGGTTGGCCTTCGCCGGCTATAAGTACGGAACGACGCACGCCCTTCCAGTCCATCCCTCCTTTCTTCTCCTTCTTCCCGATCCTTGCTCCGTCTTGCCGCGATGGCTCCGATCTGCCGGTTCTCGACGGCAGAGAAGGGAAAGGCTCCCCGAGAGGGGCCAGACCCACTCCCGCCGAAGAAACGGCTCGTCCACCGTGGCCCGGACAAGGGGGGCCCTTCAGGTGGTGTCGAGGCCTTTGTGTGAGCGGGCGCCGCCGGGGTTCCCGCTCCCATTGTACGCCCATGTAGAGGGCCCTGGAGGAGCTGATGCTGACTGCCACGGGCGGCGCCGCCGTCGGCACTGACGGGTCATGAAGGTGTGGGTCGTCCCCCCTGGGGTCCACACCGAGGGCTCCTCCCAAGAGTTCGTGCTCCACATCGCCATTCCTCTTCAGTCTTGGATCCGCCTGCCTCCCTTCTTCGCCTCCATAATCCCGCGGGGGGAGCCCCTGGAGCTCTGGCTGCAGCACGCCGGCTGCAGCACCCTCGCGACCGAGGCAGAGGTCGCGGTCGTCGCCTCGGGTGAGGTCTACATGACTCGGGGCTGGAGAGAGATCGCCCGGGTTTGCAGGACAAGGGGCGTCTTTGCGATCCACTTGGACTACGATGGTGCTTCGGTGATGCTCTTCAAGGTCTTCGATGCGAGCGGGCGCTGGCTGGAGTGCTGCCCCGGGGAAGGTGGCATGGGCCCTGCTGCGGTGAGGACTGGGCTCGCCACCCGCTCCCTTGGAGGCTCCTCAGGCGGTGGAGACGCCGGAGGTTCCAGCGACTCCAGAAAGTTCTTCGCGACTCCGGAGACGAGCGACGACAGCTACGAGCCCCCGAGCCGGCGCCGCTCCTGGAGCAGGGCGGGCTCGTCAGGCCGCCGCCGACTCTGATCTAGATGGGGTTGGCGTCGGTGCTTGACGGCCCACTGTTGATGATGGTGTCTTTTGCAGGGACGCGCATAGTTTGTGTCCCTTTAGGATTCGTTCCCTGCGAGGAGTCAAAAACGCATCCTGTAGGGGCTTGTAAGGTGCATGTGATCCTGTTTTGTTAATATAACCCTTGTCGTAAATTTGCGCGAGTTGCTCATTCTGCCTTAGCTCGGTCCTCCCTTTCGAACCTCATGAGGGCTTGGTGCTCTGCGCCGACAGGTCCTAGTCTCAAGGCGGCTTCAGCCGTCACTGGTATGCCAGGTCGCGATGCCGTGATCAAGGCCAGGAGGTGAGTGACCCGGAGTCCGGTAAGAGCCCCTGAGTCGCGATGCTCAGGAGGTCCCCTTTGGCGCTCAAGCAGCCGCCGTTTGGTGAGAAAGGAGAATGGCGTCGCTAATACGGGATGGCATTAGGTGCGGGGATGGTGCCACGGCAGCTGGCGCTTCCGGGCGATGACTTATGTCGATGATCAGGGGCCGCTCTCTGGTGTGTCCTCGGGCCCGTGCTTCGGCAGGCGCGAGGTTGCTCGGCAAGGTCCTCATGTGTCTCTCCGCCCTCGCCTTTGCTCCCCTTTCTTCTCTACGTCCTCGGGTCCTGGCCCTCGAGCGAGTCTCAGCCATCGCTGGTATGCCAGGTCGCGATGCTGTGGTCAAGGCCAGAGGGTGAGGGCTGGAGAGCCAGTAGGAGCCCTGAGTCGCGACGCTCAGGCACCCCCCTTTAACGTGCAAGCGGTTCGCGCGGACAAGAGTGAAGGAGACACAGCAAGAGCCTCGCCTGATGCAGCTCCTTCAGGAGGTCCTGCAGGTCCAGCATAGAGAAAACAAGGGGTTGCCATGACAATCGATAGTCAGCCGTTGGTTGCTTCCAAGGAGTAGCGAGGCACTGAAGGCTTGACAAGGTGATGCTATGCGGGGCTGCCGCGGCCAGAGCTCAGCCATCCAGGTTTGTCGGCGTTGCAGGGATGGAACCATGCGCAAGCATCGTGCCGTTTGGGAGCAGCTTCGTTAGTTGGCGTCAGCTGAGCAGGCAACTAGGTAAAACACGTTAGCCGTGAAGGAGTGGATTCGTTTAAATAGATGCTGGGAATGTGGGCATCACCGGGTCTGGCCCGAGCGACTTGGGGGGTCATGCAGCCCGAGGGGTGCCCCCAACAAGGTAAGCTAACGACGCGAAATAAAAAGGGATACATGCCGCAGGGACGGACCCACGCGGTCTGGGAATAATGCAACCCTAGGGGGCGCTCCCAGTTGGAAGTGAAACTAGAGAGATGTCACCTAATGATGTTGAGGACGAAGGAGTGTTGGTGTAGCAGACTCGGTGGGCTGCGGGAGCCGATCCTCACGAGTCCCCAGGCCCAGGGGCCTCAGGAGGCTCTGGAGGCGCTGGCGGCTCCTCGCGGGCCATCTCCATCTCTGCCAGGGCTGCGGAACAACTGGCATCTCATGCCTCCGCGATGCCCCTCATGAGGCGCTGGTACATGTCAGCCGCACTCGGCAAGCCGTAAAGCATGCGAACATAGCTGTGGGGTGGGCCTCCACAGCGCCCCACTCACGAGGGCTAGAGGCGTTCCAGGGAGGAGACTTGGTTGAGCCCTGGTACATCGATGCAGACGCGCAGCCCGCCATCCTCGCCTGGATGGGGGGCCCCTGCTGGTAGGCGACGGCCGCCTCTCATGACTCTTAACTCCTGTAGCTCCTGAATGGCCTTGCTGACGAACTCCTGAGGGCTTGGATCTCCTTGCCTTGTTCCTTCTTGAGGGAAACATGCTTCGAAACACACCTCCAGGTGGTGCCCAAGCACCTCCCTCGTGACCCTAGCTAGGTCGGCGGCCCTCCAGGGGAGAGCCCCCGTGCCCTGCCTGGAGGGCGCTGGGCGCGCTTGCCTATGCGATGGAGGGAGGTTCCCCCTAGGCAGGCACGGGCCCGGAGGGGCCTGCCTCCTAAGGGGCCAGGCCGGATGATGTCTTCTTCTTCTTCTTGGGGGTGGTCTCGAGAAGCCTCCTGCTTCCACGATCTGGGTCTTCCAGTGATGCGGCCTGAAAGGCTCGCTCCAGGGAACACACTGCGTCCTTCTCTTCACAGGGCACCGTGATGACTCCGCCGCTTCCTGGCATCTTGAGGACGTTGTAGCCGTGGTGAGTTACGTCCATGAACTTGGCCAGCGCTGGGTACCCAAGGATGGCGTTGTACGGTAGGCGAATGTGGGCAACGTCGAAGTCGATGAGCTCGGTGCGGTAGTTGTCGCGTGCCCCGAAGGTGACAGGGAGGCAGACCTGCCCAATCGGGACCGTGGAGCCGTCGGTGCTACCGGAGAAAGGCTTGGTTGGCTGAAGCTGGCTATAGGGCACTTGGAGGTTGTTGAATGTCTCCACGGACATGACGTTGAGCCCTGCCCCGCCATCGATGAGGGTCTTGGTGACCACCACGTTGCTGATAATTGGGGAACAAAGCATCGGGAGGACTCCGGTTGTAGCCGCACACTTGAGCTGATCTGCTGAGCTGAACGTGATGGCGCACGCCGACCACCTGAGAGGGCGCGTGGCTTCGAGCCTGGGGAGGACTGCGTTCACTTCGCGGGCAAACTGCTTGAAGATGCGTTGAGAGGCCGGGGCTTGTGCTCCGCCCAAGATGTAGGCGATCGCGCGCGGCTCCTGGAAGCTCCCAGCCTCCTCGTCCTGGTGACGGTCCTCGTTTCTCCTTGGCTGCGGCGGCAGCGGTGGGAGGCCTGCGTTGCCTTGCGGGCGATCCTCGCGAGGCTGATCCCTCCAGCCTCCCTCGCGAGGCGGGTCTTGCCAGCGATCCTCGCGAGGTTGATCGCGCCACCCCTGGCACGAGCCACGGTCTTCCCAGCGTCCTGCATTCCTTCCTCCTCCTCGGCCGTAGCCCCGGTCACCGCGGTCAGGGCGACGGCCGATCCTTCCTTCACGCACGGCTCGGAGTTCTTGACATTCGTTGGTGTTGTGGGTGTGGAGGTCGTGGTACACACAGTACCGGCTGCCCTTGGAAGGTTCGGGCTGATCTCTGCCCCGCTTGGTGTCCGGTTCTGCTGTGAGCACGGCAGCCCCCTTGCGCTTCACATCCTTGGCCTTGAGATTCTTCTCCTCTGGGTCTGCGGCAGGTAGCTCGAGGAGGGAGACATGCCCTTCCTCAGCCCTGGCGCACTTGTTCGCCAAGTTGAACAGCTCCAAGGAAGTGCACAGGTCTTCATGCATCGCCAGCTCCTCCTTCATCTTGACGTCGCGCACGCCGTCGAAGAAGGCCGAGATGATGGACTCCTCAGTCACCTTGGGAATCTTGAGGCGTGCGTTGTTGAAGCGCTGGATGTACTTCTACAGGGTCTACCCGGGCTGTTGCTTGATGCGACGCATGTCGCTCACGGCGGGTGGCCGGTCACGAGTGCCTTGGAAGTGGGCGATGAAGTGGGTGCACATATCGTCCCAGGAGGAGATTGTGCCTGGAGCCAGGTTCAGGAGCCAGGTACGGGCCCCGTCCTTGAGCGCCATGGGAAACCAGTTCGCCATGACCTTCTCGTCTCCGTTGGCAGCTCCAATGCCCAGCTCGTGGAGCTGGAGGAACTCCGCAGGGTTGGTCGTGCCGTCATAGCGAGGAGACAGGTCTGCCTTGAACTTGCCGGGCCACGCGACGCTGCGTAGTTCGATGGTGTAGGCGCGGCAGCCTGCTGTGGCCACGGGAGGCCTTGGGTGACGGAGAGCCTGGTCTTGCATGTCCCCACCTGCTGCAGCTGAGAGCGGCGCGGGGTCTTGACGCGCGGGAGCAGGAGCATGGTCGCGACGTGCTGGAGCAGGGAGCGCCCGAGCAGCTTCTTGCGGGCGAGGGACTTCTTGGCAGCTCTATTCTTGCTGCGCTGGCACCTGACGGAGCGGGTTCCGCCCAGGGGCCACGCACCTTGGAGACATGGCGTCTTCTTGAGGAGGAGGCGGCCGGGGCGCCGCCGGAGCCTCATCGCCCGCGCGGGGCGGGGTGTGGTGCAGCAGAACGGACGGCACGGAAGAGCCCCCTGCGGCGCGGAAGAGCTCGGCGACGCGGTCGAGCCATTCTTCATAGACGTCGTCGACGGGGCGGTAGCGCAGGAGCTCGTTTGCCACGATGAGCGTAGCTCGAGCCTCCATGGGCGCGCGGAGCGCGCGGGACGAAGATCCAGCCGGGGCGAGCGAGGGAGTTGCGGTGCGGCCGTCTTGGCGCACGGATGGATGCTGAGACGATGCTTGCTGTTCGTCCCCCGCCGGGCCGGTGGCGGCGTTGACGGTAGGTGACGGGGAACGGCAAGGACGCTGGCCGACAGGGGCCGTCTGGGCGACGCGGGAAGCGAGGGCGGCCCGGCGCTCCGCACGGGCCCGACGAGCGTCAGACATGGGCATGATGGTCGGAGGAGAATGGGGTGATGGAAGACGAATTCTGGCGCACCCCTACCTCGCGCGCCAAATGTCGGATTTTGGCTTCCGGCAGACCCTTGAGGTTCGAACACTGGGGTGCGCGCGGAGATTTCGCCTCCTACCTACATGCACCCCTCCGCCACGCTAGGATCTAAACTATGGGAAGAACAGCACAAGAGACACAGGGTTTATACTGGTTCGGGCCACCGATGTGGTGTAATACCCTACTCCAGTGTGTGGTGTGGTGGATTGCCTCTTGGGCTGATGATGATGAACGATACAAGGAAGAACAGCCTCGCGAGGGTCTGTTCTTGGCCGGGGCGATGAACTACTGGGAGGAGTTCAATCGACTTTCTCTTTCTCTCTCTCTCTCTCATCGACCGAACCCCCTGCTATGTGGGCAGCTGGTCCTATTTATAGAGGCTCTCGTCCTCTTCCCAAATATCGAGCGGGAAGGGAGCCAACAATGGCGGGCTAATTTGAAAGGGGACAGCAAGTATCAGCTATCCTGACAAAAGTAGTCTTCGCCTGCGCAAAGCTCTGGTGATGACGCCGTCTTGGGCTCCACGGTGACCTCCGTCTCATAGTCCTCCTGGTCTTGGTCTCGTTGCACCGAAATGGCAACCTTTGCCTGATACCTCGGTACTCCGCGGCTGCGCTTGCCCCCTTTGCACCAAAGAGGAAAGGAGGACGATGTGCGGCTGGCACCCGCCTGGCGCCCTGAGTCGTCATGGCTTGCGTCACGGGCACCTCACGAGGTACCCCGCCTTGATTTCACCGCCTCCTCGTGAGCCAGCCTGACGAGGCCGTGCCTGAGGAAGCTCCGCGTCATCCGCCCCGCGAGGCTTGGCCCCTCGTGAGGGTCTTGGGTTTGTGTTGGTGAAGATGGGCCGTGCTGGGCCCCCCTTTGAGCCACGCCGCAGGCCGCAGGCAGGCAAGTCTGGGGACCCCGGTTTCCAGAACACCGACATAAGATCCAACTATAATAGCAAAGCGAGCAATACATCAAGACCATTGTCGGAGTAAATAACCATGGGTAGCCTAGCCGGCTCCCCCTGGCCCTTCTGAAAAAATTACGAGCCGATTCGGCCCTCAAGAATCCAAGACACAGGGCCGCCTTCCCCTTGCCGGCTGTCTCCAGGCCGGCTATCGGAAGGCGGCCCGACTTCAGCCCTCATGAAGAGAAGCCGCGGGAGGGCCGGCTCCGAGAAGCCGGCCGCGAGAAGGCCGACTCCAAGAAGCCGTCTCCCATAAAGCGGTCAAGATCGTACCCTCGAAGTCTGCATCCACATAAACGGCGATGTGATGGGGCGTGGCTACAGTGAAGCCTGCCACCCCCGAATCCCGGAGCACGTCTGGCACAGTGCACCGTACGGGTGGCCATGACCCGTCCGGCGCAGCACTGTTGCCATGTTGACCCTGATGTCATCCACGACGGGCTACCAGTACGGCCCACGAGCGGTGGGCCCCTTTGGGCAGAGAGACACCCGAAGGCGGCCAGACCTCCCCCAGTCGACCCAAGATAGAGCCGGCTCCCCACAGCCGGCTTGCCACCTCCCTCGAAGAAGACGCCCCATTAAGGAGACAAGACGCGGTGGGGCTACAGTGATCGCCCACCGGGCAGCGGCACTGTAGCCACGCCCACTTCGGCGAAGCCCTCACCACCAAGATTGAGCAACAGTAACCAGCCGCCGACAAGGCCCTGATAGTGGGGCCTGCCTGTCGACCAAGGAGCCGGCAGCCGACGGGACCCACTAGCCGGCGGGCCCCAGCAGCCGGCGCAGAAGCCGGAGAGCATAGACACAGACGGCTAGGCCCCGCGCCCAGCCGGATTACCATTGTACCCCCGGGGGTAGGCCTATATAAACCCCCCGGGGCATCCATGCAAAGGGAGAACAATCCCCCCTAGTCTCAGACACCACATAGGGTGGAGAAGAGAGCAAGCCGTGCCCTTCTTCCTCCTCTCGCCAAACAGCTCAAGGAGCACCGTGTAGCTACTTGTTCATCTATTGACCATGCGGAGACCCCGCAGAGCAGCAGTAGGGGTGTTATCTCCACGGAGAGCCCCGAAGCTGGGTAAGATTCGCCGGCGTGCATGTCTTCGCCTCATCCCGTTTCCAGGCACCGGCGATGTCTTACTGGCTCCCACAATGATAAGCCACCCGTTGGCATATGTCGCACCTACCACCCGACATTTGGCGCCCACCGTGGGGCCAGGTGCACCGCCGTCCGGAGACCTGTTCTGGACGGGAACCCTCTTCCTCCCCCGCGAGCGTAGCCAGCCCGGCACACCCGATGGCGCTTGCCACGACGTGCTACAAGGCGTCACCAACATCTGTGCGGCGAGCAGCCTCGCCGATCTCCTTGACAAGACTCTCATCTCTGATGAGCTCGCCTCTGACGCGGGCACCGACCACCTCGTCAACCTCCTCGGCCAGCTCCACGTCTCCGGCGAGCCTGCCGTGGACTTGGAATCGGTTGGCTCCACCGATCCGATGCCTGTCGACTTTGACACGGCCTCACTTGACACGTTCCCCACCAATGTCACGATCTACAATGACCCGGTTCCCCGGGCCGATGGCTGCGACGCTGTCACCACCGAGGTGATGGTCATCGGCCACGGCGGCGCTTCTGACGAGAGCGCCCACGACGCCCCGCACACGGCGGTCCACGACTTGTCCATCCCCCTCCCGGCCGATGCCGACGCTGAAGCACGGGAAGCTCGCCGCCTTGCCCTCCTCGCGGAGGGCCGGAAGTTGGTTTCCATGAGACGCCTCGTTGAGGCCCACCGACGCGAGGCCGACCGTGCCGCCTTTGGCACGCCGCCCCCGGGCGGGCCTAGCCAGGCCGGTGTTGTCAGACAGCGCGGCGCTGTCGTCGCCAATACGCCAGGAGTCGACCGCCTAGTCTATGCTACTCCACTCGAGAACCTGCGCGCCGCCCAGGCGGCCGTAGACGAGCTAGATGGACTGGGGGCCGAAGAACTCCCCCACATGACCCGACGCATCCAGCAGCTGATCGATGCAGCCATGCAGCAGCACGAAGCCGACGCCCGCGCGGAAAGCCCTCCCCCGCGCCGAGATCACGGCGCGACATCCCGGACGCCGACTACGGGTAAAACCCGTGCGCGGCGCGAGAAAGAACCGGCTGCCAGCCGAAGCCGAACCCGAATCTCCATCGAGCGAGACGCAGAAGGCCACCCCCGGGCCGTGGAGTGGCGGGGCAACCTGCCTCCGCCCCGGCCCCGTGGAGAGAGATATCCCACCCCACCGCCTGTTGCGCATCCGACTCTCAGCGGCCGGCTAGGTCGCCGCGAAGCAGTCGGCGAGAACGACGCCCGCCATCGGATCGACCGCCTGGCGCTAGAAGAAGAAGACGATGTCGGCCCGCCTTGCTTCGGCCCCCGCATCCGCGACGAGCCTTTCCCCAAAGGGTTCTCGCTCCCAAGAGACACGCCCAAGTACAACGGCTCCGTGAAGCCGGAAGATTGGTTGATCGACTACTCCACGGCGGTTAGCATAGCCAACAGCAACAGGCGCGCTGCCGTGAAGTACGTGCCCCTCATGCTGCAGGGCACGGCGCGGACCTGGCTCAACAGCCTCAAGCCATACAGCATCAACAGCTGGCTAGACTTCATAGAAGCCTTCGTCCGCAACTTCACCAGCACCTACAAGCGGGATCCCAAGCCCAGACAACTCTCCTTGTGCGTACAAGGCCCCGCCGAGTCCACTCACGACTACCTCACGCATTGGGCCGAGCTCCGCAACTCTTGCGAAGGGGTGCACGAGGTGCAAGCCATAGAATACTTCACTGCCGGGTGCCGAGAAGGCACCCTCCTCAAGCACAAGCTCCTCTGCGACGAGCCGACTACCCTCGACGAGCTTCTGATCATAGCGGACAAGTACGCCACCGCCGACTCCTCGATGAAGACTGAACTCCGGGTAGACGCGTCCAGAAAGGTACTCAACCCGGCGCCCAAGACGCCGGCTGGGGACTCCGGCCGACGCCCACACCAGAACGACCACAAGCGCAAGGGCCCGATGCCGCCCTCCACCAGTCGGCAGGTGGCCACAGTCGAAGACGAGCAGCCCGAAGCGTGGCCCGCACCCAAGAAGCAGAGGGGCGGCAAGCCGGCTTGGCAGCCGGCCTTCTCCTATGAGCAGACTCTCGATGCCCCGTGCAAGTTCCACAGCGGCGCGAAGCCGTCCAACCACACGACCCGGAAGTGCCACTAGCTCACCCGAATCTCTAAAGGCGAAGGGCTCGCACCACCTCCGCCTGCCGGTCCGCCGCCTCCGGCTCCGCAGCCGCCGACCGCTCGGCCCGCAGTCGGAGCCGTGCACGACGAGTTCCCCGACGAGCATGCCGCCTATATCATCTTTACAAGTCAGCCCGAAGACCGGCGCGGCAAACACCGAGAGCACCAAGAAGTCCGCATGGTTGCTGCCAACCCCGCCGAGCACATGCACTGGTCAGAAAAACCTATCAGCTGGAGCCGGACTGACCACCCAGAGGTGATGCCGTCTCCCGGCTCTTATGCGTTGGTTTTGGATGCCACCCTTGCAACGGATAGACGCGCTGCCCGATTCTCCCGCGTGCTGATAGACAGCGGGAGCAGCATCAACATCCTATACCGTGATACCATGGAGAAGCTGAATGTCAAGACGAAGCAACTCATGCCTACTCGGACTGTGTTTCATGGCATCGTACCCGGCCTGTCCTGCGCCCCCATTGGCAAGATCAAGATTGATGTACTTTTGGGGGACAAAGAGCATTTCCGCCGGGAAGCGATCTGGTTTGAAGTGGTGGACCTGGAGAGCCCTTACCATGCATTGCTTGGCCGACCTGCCTTGGCCAAGTTCATGGCAGTTCCCCACTATGCATACCTCAAGATGAACATACCGAGCACCAAAGGCGTCATCACCATAGCCGGTGATTACAAGAAGTCCTCTGAGTGCGCAGCAGCCAGCAGTTGGCTGGCCGAGTCCCTTGTGATTGCCGAAGAAAAGAAGATGTTGGACCGAGTCGTGGCCATGGCCGGCAAGCAGTCGGCCTTGTCCCCCGATCCCAAGGATCATGATGCTCAAGGATCTTTCCAGCCGGCCAAGGAGATGAAGAAGATACCTCTTGACCCCGAGCACCTAGAGAGGTTTGCCGTCATCGGGGCAAACCTGAATAGCAAATAGGAAGGCGAGCTCGCCAATTTCCTCCGTGAGAATCAGGACATCTTTGCATGGTCCCCCAAGGACATGCCGGGCGTTCCGAAGGAATTCGCCGAGAACAAACTACATGTCCGAGAAGACGCAAAGCCAGTCAAACAACCCCTCCGCCGACTGTCGGAGGAGAAACGCAGGATTGTGGGAGAGGAGATAGCCCGGCTTCTGGCAGACGGCTTCATTATGGAAGTTTTCTTTCCAGAGTTGCTCGCCAACCCGGTCCTCGTGCTAAAGAAGAACAACAAGTGGCGCATGTGTATAGACTACACGAGCCTCAACAAGGCCTGCCCCAAAGATCCCTTTGCCCTGCCAAGGATTGACCAAGTGATAGACTCCACGGCCGGATGCGAGCTGTTGAGTTTCTTGGATGCTTACTCAGGGTATCACCACATAAAGTTAGATCCGGCAGACCGCCTGAAGACCGCCTTCATCACGCCATTTGGAGCCTTCTGCTACCTGACTATGACATTCGGCTTGAGAAATGCCGGTGCCACTTTTCAGCGTTGCATGCAGAAGTGCCTCCTCAAGCAACTCGGCAGAATTGCCCACGTCTACGTAGATGACATTGTGGTGAAGACGGAGAAGCGCGGCACCTTGCTGGAAGACCTCAAGGAAACATTTGAGAACCTACGCCGGTTCCAAATCAAGCTTAACCCCGAGAAATGCGTGTTCGAAGTGGCAGCCGGCCAGCTCCTAGGCTTCCTGGTCTACGAACGCGGCATCGAATGCAACCCAGTAAAGATCAAGGCCATTGAGAGAATGGCGATTCCCACCAAACTTCGAGACATCCAGAAGTTTACCGGATGCTTGGCCTCCCTGAACCGCTTCATCAGCCGGCTCGGAGAGAAAGCTCTTCCCCTCTACCACCTCATGAAGAATACCAACCACTTCGAGTGGAATGACCAAGCCGATCAAGCTTTTCACGAGCTGAAGAAGATGCTGGCCACGTCGCCTGTCCTGGCAGCGCCGACTGAGAAAGAGCCCATGCTCCTCTACATTGCCGCAACCAGCCGGGTGGTTAGCACCGTCATCGTAGTCCAATGCCCAGAAGAAGGCCGAGCCCAACCGGTCCAGAGGCTGGTGTACTATTTGAGCGAGGTGTTGTCTACCTCGAAGCAGAACTACCCGCACTACCAGAAGATGTGCTACGGCATGTACTTCGCTGCCAAGAAGCTGAAGCCCTACTTCCAAGAGCATCCCATCACAGTTGTATGCACCGCCCCACTGGCCGAGATCATAGGCAGCCGGGATGCATCCGGCCGGGTGGCGAAATGGGCCATCGAGCTGGCCCCCTATACGATCTTCTACCAGCCTCACACCGCCATCAAGTCCCAAGCATTGGCCGACTTCCTCGTCGACTGGGCCGAGACCCAGTACCTACCGCCGGCTCCCGACTCCACTCATTGGCGCATGCACTTCGATGGGTCCAAGATGCGCACCGGCTTGGGAGCCGGCGTCATCCTCACCTCTCCCAAAGGCGACAAGCTCAGATACACGCTGCAAATTCACTTTGCCGCCTCCAACAACGTGGCCGAGTACGAGGCGCTCATACACGGGCTCCGGCTTGCCAAAGAACTCGGCATTCGCCGGATCCTATGTTATGGCGACTCGGACTTGGTGGTCCAGCAATCATCCGGCGACTGGGATGCCAAGGACGCAAATATGGCAAGCTACCGCTTCCTTGTTCAGTAGATCAGTGGGTATTTTGAAGGATGCGAGTTCCTCCATGTACCACGAGCCGACAACGAGCCAGCTGATGCCCTGGCTCGAATAGGCTCCACTCGGCAAGCAATACCAACCGGTGTCTCTCTACAACGCCTCCTCAAGCCGTCTATCAAGCCGTCTCTAGAGTCCGATTCCATTTTCGTGCCGCCTGACCCCGATGCAGCCGGCTCGAAGAACCAAGCAGGTGACTTGGGGACTTCGATAGTCGGCCAGGGGGTATCAGCAGGCGGCTCGGGGACTTCCGTAGTTACGCCCGACCCGGGGACTGCCTCACCCGACTCAGGGACTGTGGTAGTCGGCCCGGAGACTACACCAACACAACAGGCGGCGGCCGACTCCAGCATTTCACCGCCCAGCCCGCCCGCCCGCCCTGGTCGCAGTAGCTGTTTTGGCAATAGAAGAAGTCGCAGCTCCGTCATGGGCTCAATCCATCCTCAACTTCCTAATAAACCAAGATCTGCCGGCTGGCGAAGTAGAGGCAAGACAAGTCCAACGCCGAGCCGGAGCATACACAATCGTCAAAAGAGAACTCGTCAAGCGCAGTGTCACTGGAGTCCTCCAGCGATGCATTGAGCAAGAGAAGGGCATTGCAATCCTCAGAGACATCCACCAAGGAGAATGCGGCCACCATGCGGCCTCAAGATCACTCGTCGCCAAAGCCTTCCGCCATGGTTTCTTTTGGCCGACTGCTTTGGATGACGCCAAGGAGTTAGTTAAACATTGCAAAGGGTGCCAACTCTTCAGCTCCAAGCAACACATGCCGACTTCAGCACTCAAGACCATTCCCCTCACTTGGCCCTTCGCCGTTTGGGGACTGGACATGGTGGGCCCATTCAAGACGGCGCGCGGCGGCATGACACATCTGCTTGTCGCCATGGACAAATTCACCAAATGGATTGAGGCAAAGCTGATCAAGAAGCTGAATGGGCCGACTGCCGTGACATTTATCGCAGATATAACAACTCGGTACGGCGTGCCGCACAGCATCATCACTGACAATGGCACGAATTTCACCAAGGGAGCCTTGGCACGTTTCTGTGCGACGCAAGGCATCTGGTTGGACCTAGCGTCCGTCGCCCACCTGCAGTCAAACGGCCAGGTCGAGCGATCCAATGGCCTCATCCTTTCCGGCATCAAGCCCCGACTGATCGTACCACTGGAGCGTTCAGCCGGCTGTTGGCTCGATGAGCTGCCGGCTGTCCTCTGGAGTCTGCGCACTACACCAAACAAGTCAACCGGCTTCACTCCTTTCTTCCCCGTATATGGTGCCGAGGCGGTCATCCCAACTGACACCGAGTTTGACTCGCCTCGGGTAACCATGTACACGGAAGCCGAGGCCAAGGAAGCACGAGAAGACGGTGTCGACCTGCTGGAAGAAGGCCGGCTGTTAGCCCTCAGCTGGTCCGCCATCTATCAGCAGGGCCTGCGCCGCTACCATAGCCGGAAGGTCAAGCCAAGATCCTTCCAAGAGGGCGATCTTGTGCTCCGGCTGATCCAGTGAACAGCCGGCCAGCACAAGCTCTCGGCCCCTTGGGAGGGCCCCTTCGTCATCAGCAGAGCCTTAGGCAATGACTCCTACTACCTGATCGACGCGCAGAAGCCGAAGGCACGAAAGAGAGACGACTCCAGCAAGGAGTCGGAACGACCATGGAACGCCAACCTCCTCCGAAGGTTTTACAGCTGAAATGCAGTATGTATCACGCTAACTTTTGTACTAAGTACGAGATAATAGGCCCCCCGAGGAGAGCTCGGGGACTGCCATCTTCTGTCTATGAATGAAAAGTATCATGCTTATGGCCTTGTCATTGCATTCACTTTTTTCGTCCGGCACCGGGTTCGACTAGTCGGCCCGGGGACTGGCCGCCTGGAGTTATATTAGAAGTCCTACCCATAGTCAGACAAGTAGTGTGCCGGCTCCCAAGCCTTCTCTTGCCAAAAGTTGCAGTTCGAAGAACCGGTTGTCCGGCTGGCAAGAGTTAAGGGCAGGAACGGGTGCCCACATGAAAAACGGCTAGGGACTAACAGACTAATATAACAAAAGCCGGTTTTTCTCCCACCGCCGACCAGCTACCAGAGTAGCCGGCCGGCCGGCTTCCATTCACCTCGCTCCAATCTAAGAAAGCTCGAGTACTTGCCTTCCTAGAAGGGGAAGGCGGCAAAGGAAACAACCTAAGGATAAAAAGCATACGTAAATGGAAGCCAAACACGCAATAATATTTACATAAAAGACCTTCAAAAGGACAGCATTCAATATAGTTCGAATACACCCCCAGTGGGTCGAACTGCGCAAATTTAATAAAGTTGTTCAAAAGGCAACAAGCAGGAAAAAACAAGGACGGCAGACTAAGCCAAGGGAGCGACTGGCGAGTCAGGCAGGTCGGTGGAGATGGCAGTGCCGGCTGGAGGAGTGGCCGGCTGGCGAACCTCGGCATGATCACCGCCTCCCGCAGAGGGCGCGCTAGCACGCGCCTCCTTGCTGGAGGCACGATCAGGCTGAGGCTGGCTGGCCGCTTCACCGGCCGGCTCAACGTCTTCGCCGTCCTCTCCTTCGTCGTCTTCGCCTTCATCACTGGAGGCGATCTCCTCTGCCGAGTCTTCACCTGCTGCCGGGTCCAGCCCGAACCACTCCTCCGGCTGGGCAACAACCGTCGTCATTGATCTCAGGAGCGAAGACGCTGATGTCAGTACACTCGGCGATCGTCGAAGCGCGCTAGGCGATAGCCGGCCGCATCTCCTCCAACTCTTCGTCGGCCTCCAGCCGCCAGATGCGCAGCTGGTCCAGGTTCAGCCCCGGATACCAGGCTCGGACGAACTCCAGCGCCCGCCCAGCTCCAAGTCGGGCTGCCGATGCGTTCCAGGCCTCGAAGCGGCCAACCGCCACCTCCAGCCAGTCGGCAGTCCGACTCGGGGTGCGGGGAATCGTCTCGCTTGGCCAGAGGGCGGCCAACACCTGCGCCCCGGCACGCTGGAGGCGGCGGAGCATACGGTGAGCCGGCTGCAGCCAGGCTTGGACCGCCATGAGCTGCTCCTCAGGCGTCCGGTTCGCATCCGGCGCGATTTCAGCCCCCGCCTGCAGGCGTACCTCGCGATGGGCCTCGATGGATTGGGTGGCGAAGACGGAGTAGCCCGGAAAGTAGTCTGCACAGAGAACAAAAAGCAGCACAAGTCAGAACACAAATCGGGGATCAAAGGGCAAGCAGGGAGTGAGAAGGCGGCTTACCGTCGATCAGATCCTCGATACGGCTGAAGCCCTTGCTCAGCGCCTGCTTCGCTTCAGCCCAGCCCGCCGCTTCGGTCTCGAACTCGGCCTTCAGGGCGTCCTCATTGTCCTGCGCCTTCTTCAGGGCCGCCTTGTGGCTCTCCTCCTAGTCGGCCAACTCCTTGACCAGGTGGTCACACTCCAGGACCAAGGCGCTGTAGTCGGCTTCCTTGGCGCGAAGGGCGGCCTGGGCCCCGCTGAGCTGCTCCCTCAAGTCGGCATTGGCTCCTGCAAGCATGAAGACAAAGGAAAAATTAATAAGGGGAAGTCGTCAAGGAAGATCCGACCCGGCTGCTCAGCAGTCGGCACGAATCTCAGGGACTACACTTAGTGGGTGCACTGACGCGCCCCCACAGGAGATGAACGAGACAAACATGCACTCCGGCTGCTGGTCAGGTCCTCAGTTCTCCGGCCCAGCTCCTGAGCCTGGGAGTTGAAGGCGGCTGCGCGAAGGTTATGATACTCCTAGAAGATTATACGGGAGGCAAGGATAAGTTAAGTTGTCAGAACCTAGTAAGTTCCAAGCCGCCTGCGCAGCAGCCGGCTTGGAACTCAGGGACTACACCCAGTGGGTGCGCTGACGCGCCCCCACGGAAGAAATTGAAAGAGAAAAATAACCAAGGATAGAAGACTCACCCGGATGACAGCCCGCGTTGAGAGAAACTCTTGAGTGTATCGCTGCAGCGAGGCGGCCTGAGCTTGAAGCCGGTTCCGGACCTCCTGGGCCGTCGCGTTCAGCTCGCCCGTCCCCCCGCTGGGAGTCCACTCGGACGTGCTGACGCTGGCCGTCTCCAGGGCCTCCGCCGTCTGGCTGGCGCCCGCTGCTCGGTGCGGTTCCGGCGCGGAGGCGCCACCTCCTGCGCGCCGGCACAATGCCGGCTGCACCTCGAGGCCGGCCCCTGCCACCGGCTCGCCCCTGGACGGTTGCTCTGGCGCCGCAGCTGATTGGCCGCTATGGCCCGCTCCAGTCGACGCCGCCTGCGACGCCCCCTCCACGAAGATCACGGGGTCCTCCCGCCTCTCCATCACCGGCGGGCCTTGGTCGACCTCCTCCAACGGGGGCACGGGAACGTCGGGGGCCACGGCGCGGAGGGGAACAACGAGCAGCGGAGGCCGGTTGCGCGAGGCCTCCGCCTCCGTCTCCGCGGCTGCCGCCTTCGCCCGGGCCTTGGCCGCCGCGTCGGCCTGCTCCTTCTTCGCCTGGGCGGTCCTTCGCTCCGCCGCCTCCCGCTCCTCCCGCGCCTCCCGCGCGTTCCGCTCCGTGGACTCCTTAAGGACGGCGCGGGGATCCACGCGGCGGGAGCTTGAGGACCCTCCAGTCGGCCCGACTACGGAGCCGCCAGGACCTCGCTCGAGAGAAAGCGGCGCCCTGTCCGGCAAGAAAAGAAAGGTTTAGAAGAGTTTTGAACAAAGAAGACAAAAAATATATACGCAAGACATTCAACGACTTACGCAGAGATCACCTGCGGCTACTTCACCGCCTTGCGGAAGCGGGCTGCCTTCACGGCCGCCTCATCCCGCTTGGTCGCCGCCGTGGAGGCCTTGGATTTTTTCGGCCGGCTGCCGAAGAAGGTCGACGCGGCCCGGCGCTTCTGTGCGCCGCCACGGGCAGCCGGCACGGCAGACGAGCCCGTGCCTTGATGATCGGGCGCCGGCTGGCGGTGCGGGGCGACTTCGACCTCGTCGTCATCCGGCCAGTCCTTGAAGCTGGCCCCGAGTCCCGCGCCTCCGGCCTCGTCGCCTTCCCCCACGATGGCGTCTTCCATGGCGGCCGCTCCCAGGTCCGGATCATCGGCGTCGTCCACCGTGCGGTCGGGGAGGAGCTGGCGCTCTACCCCTGCGGCCCCGGCTGTCGGCGGGAGAAGAGGGTTCTGCAAACGGCAAACCAATTGATCAAGAGTCGGCTATCATGAGGCCGGCTACAAAAAAGAAGAAATAACTTACGGCAGGCGGAGGGTTGGCGCGGGAATACGGCTCCTTGCTGTATCGCCAATCCTCGATGAGCTTGCGGTTGGAGATATAATTCACCATGTAAGACACCTATGCGTGAGGCATCTCCCTGGTGCTCAGCCGGCACGGGTCGAAGCAGCCGCTCATTTGGCAGATCATGTGAGGCCGTCCTTGGAGCGGAAGAACCCGGCGCTCCACGAAGGCGGCCACCAAGTCGGCTCCGGTCAGGCCCTCCGACTGGATCATCACCCGAAGCCGGGAGACGGCTGCGTTCCCGGCCTGAGACAGCGACCTGGCCCGGTAGCTCCACGAAGGCTGCCTCCCAGCCGGCGGGCCGGCTACATAATCCGGCAGGTTGACATAGTCGCCTTGCTGGGCGACGTTCTTCACGTAGAAATAAGACTTCTGCCAAAGCTTCATCGACTGGATCAGCGGAATGGACGGGAACGGATTGTTCTCGCTCGCCCGCCTCATGGCAATGAAGGCTCCGCAGGGGGGCGGGCACGCCCGCGACGACAGTGCCGAGCTTTCTTTGGAAGAACTCCACGCAGAGCTCGAGCATGGGGAGAACTCCAAGAAAGCCCTCGCACAGGGTGAGAAAGGCCGACAGTAGCATCACCGCGTTGGGCGTGAGGTGATGCGGCTGGAGGTGGTAGAACTCGAGGAAGGCTCGAAGGAATCCGCTCGAAGGGAGGCCGAAGCCGCGCAGGCAGTGCGAGCGGAAGATCAGCCGCTCGCCCTCCTCCGGTGCCGGCAAAATCTCCCTCGCCGGTGCTTGACAAACCCGCACAAGGTTCTCGCCGGGCAGACGCCGCGTCCGGCGGAGGAACTCGACGTGGTCCTCGTGGACGTTGGAGCCATCCCACGAGCTCGACAGCGCCATGGGAGCGATGCGGCGGAGAGCAAGACGAAGTGACAGCGAAACGGCACGGCAAAGGATTGCTGCAGTGGGGAGCAAGACGAAGCGACGACGGAACGGCACGGCAAAGAGTTGCTGCAGCGAAGAGAAGAAGAAGGAGGGCGAGAAGGGGCGGAGTGAGGGAGAGCGCGCGAGCCTCTGCTGCTCCCCCTCCTCCTCCTATTTATAGACCGCGCGACGGAGCCGAGGAGGCGCGGCATGGGGGAACGTGGGGATCAACTACGCCCACTCCCCCACGTCCCGCGATTATTGTGCCTTGATGGAAGAATAAAACCGTCGCGGGAAGGCGAGCGGTCCATGTGGGCCGCAGAAGATCCGCGCTCGGACCGAGGCCTGCGAGTGGCGGGCCCGGGCCTGCGGCAGCGTCCCGTCGCGCGCGTGCCTTGGCAGGATTTCCTCGCCACGTGGCCCGCGTTCCCGCCTACGAGAAACGGAACTTTTCCGAGGACGGCGCGCACGAGAAAAGCCGGCCCCTCAGGATAGGAAGCTGACCTAGCTTCTCGTCCCTTTGTCAGCCTCGAAGCTCGATCAGCTTCGGGGACTACTATCGGAGTAAATAACCATGGGTAGCCTAGCCAGCTCCCCCTGGCCCTTCTGAAAAAATTACGAGCCGATTCGGCCCTCAAGAATCCAAGACACAGGGCCGCCTTCCCCTTGCCGGCTGTCTCCAGGCCGGCTATTGGAAGGCGGCCCGACTTCAGCCCTCATGAAGAGAAGCCGCGGGAGGGCCGGCTCCGAGAAGCCGGCCGCGAGAAGGACGACTCCAAGAAGTCGGCTCCCATAAAGCGGTCAAGATCATACCCTCGAAGTTTGCATCCACATAAACGGCGATGTGACGGGGCGTGGCTACAGTGAAGCCTGCCACCCCCGAATCCCGGAGCACGCCTGGCACAGTGCGCCGTATGGGTGGCCATGACCCGTCCGGCGCAGCACTGTTGCCACGTTGACCCTGATGTCATCCACGACGGGCTACCAGTATGGCCCATGGGCGGTGGGCCCCTTCGGGCAGAGAGACACCCGAAGGCGGCCAGACCTCCCCCAGTCGGCCCAAGATAGAGCCGGCTCCCCACAGCCGGCTTGCCACCTCCCTCGAAGAAGACGCCCCATTAAGGAGACAAGACGCGGTGGGGCTACAGTGATCGCCCACCAGGCAGCGGCACTGTAGCCACGCCCACTTCGGCGAAGCCCTTGCCACCAAGATTGAGCAACAGTAACCAGCCGCCGACAAGGCCCTGACAATGGGGCCTGCCTGTCGACCAAGGAGCCCGCAGCCGGCGGGACCCACTAGCCGGCAGGCCCCAGCAGCCGGCGCAGAAGCCGGAGAGCATAGACACAGACGGCTGGGCCCCGCACCCAGCCGGATTACCATTGTACCCCCGGGGGGTAGGCCTATATAAACCCCCCGGGGCATCCATGCAAAGGGAGATCAATCCCCCCTAGTCTCAGACACCACATAGGGAGGAGAAGAGAGCAAGCCGTGCCCTTCTTCCTCCTCTCGCCAAACAGCTCAAGGAGCACCGTGTAGCTACTTGTTCATCTAGTGACCATGCGGAGACCCCGCAGAGCAGCAGTAGGGGTGTTATCTCCACGGAGAGCCCCGAAGCTGGGTAAGATTCGACGGCGTGCATGTCTTCGCCTAATCCCGTTTCCAGGCACCGGCGACGTCTTACTGGCTCCCACAATGATAAGCCACCCGTTGGCATATGTCGCACCTACCACCCGACAACCGTACCACCTCAAGAACACGAGAGAGAGAGAGAGAGAGAGATCAAACACATAGCTATTGGTACATACCCTCAGCCCCGAGGGTGGACTACTCCCTCCTCGTCATGGAGAGCGCCGGGATGATGAAGACGGCCACCAGAGAGGGATTCCCCCCTCCGGCAGGGTGCCGGAATGGGTCTAGATTGGTTTTCGGTGGCTACAGAGGCTTCTGGCGGCGAAACTCCCGATCTATTCTGCTCCCAGAAATTTTTAGGGTATATGGGTATATATAGGAGGAAGAAGTACATAGGTGGATCTCCGGGCTGTCCACGAGGCAGGGGGCGCGCCCAGTGGGGTGGGTGTGCCCCACCCTCGTGGGACACCCGAGACTCTGGTCCATCTCCGATACTTCGTGGGCTTTTTCTGGTCCAAAAATAAGTTTCGTGAAGTTTCAGGTCAATTGGACTCCGTTTGATTTTCCTTTTCTGCGATACTGTAAAACAAGGAAAAAACAAAAACTGGCACTAGGCTCTAGGTTAATATGTTAGTCCCAAAAATAATATAAAAGTGTATAACAAGGCCCATTAATCATCCAAAACAGAACATAATATAGCATGAAGCAATAAAAAATTATAGATACGTTGGAGACGTATCAAGCATCCCCAAGCTTAATTCCTGCTCGTCCTCGAGTAGGTAAATGATAAAAACAGAATTTTTGATGCGGAATGCTACTTGGTATAATTTTTTTTAATGTAACCCTCTTAATTGTGGTATGAATATTCAGATACGAAAGATTCAAGATAAAAGTTCAATATTGACATAAAAGCAATAATGCTTCAAGCATACTAACTAAGCAATTATGTCTTCTCAAAATAACATGGCTAAAGAAAGTTCATCCCTACAAAATCATATAGTTTAGTCATGCTCCATTTTCGTCACATAAGAATGCTCTCATCATGCACAACCTCGATGACAAGCCAAGCAATTGTTTCATACTTTAGTAATCTCAAACTTTTTCAACCTTCACGCAATACATGAGGGCGAGCCATGGATATAGCACTATGGGTGGAATAGAATATAATGATGGGGGTTATGTGGAGAAGACAAAAAAGGAGAAAGTCTCACATCAACGCGGCTAATCAACAGGCTATGGAGATGCCCATCGATTGATGTTAATGTAAGGAGTAGGGATTGCCATGCAACGGATGCACTAGAGATATAAATGCATGAAAGCTCAACAAAAGAAACTAAGTGGGTGTGCATCCAACTTGCTTGCTCACGAAGACCTAGGGCATTTGAGGAATCCCCTTGTTGGAATATACAAGCCAAGTTCTATAATGAAAAATTCCGACTAGTATGTGAAAGTGACAAAACAAGAGACTCTCTATCATGAAAATCATGGTGCTACTTTGAAGCACAAGTGTGGAAAAATAATGATAGTAGCATTGTCCCTTTTTATTTTCTCTTTTTTTGGGCCTTCCTTTTCTTTATTTGGCCTTTCTTCTTTTTTTTTATTTTTTTGGACAATACTCTATGAATGATGATCATCACACTTCTATTTATTTACAACTCAATTATTACAACTTGATGCTAGAACAAAAGATGACTCTATATGAATGCCTCCGGCGGTGTACCGGGATATGCAATGAACCAAGAGTGACATGTATGAAAGAATTATGAACTGTGGCTTTGCCACAAATACTATGTCAACTACATGATCATGCTAAGCAATATGACAATGATGAATGTGTCACGATAAATGGAACGGTGGAAAGTTGCATGGCAATATATCTCAGAATGGCTACGGAAATGACATAATACGTAGATATGGTGGCTGTTTTGAGGAAGATATAAGGAGGTTTATGTGTGAAAGAGCGCATCATATCACGGGGTTTGGATGCACCGGCGAAGTTTGCACCAACTCTCAATGTGAGAAAGGGCAATGCACGGTACCGAAGAGGCTAGCAATGATGGAAGGGTAAGAGTGCGTATAATCCATGGACTCAATATTAGTCATAAAGAACTCATATACTTATTGCAAAAATCTACAAGTCATCAAAAACCAAGCACTACACGCATGCTCCTAGGGGGATAGATTGGTAGGAAAAGACCATCGCTCGTCCCCGACCGCCACTCATAAGGAAGACAATCAAAGAACACCTCATGTTTCAAATTTGTCACATAACGTTTACCATACGTGCATGCTACGGGACTTGCAAACTTCAACACAAGTATTTCTCAATTTCACAACTACTCAACTAGCACAACTTTAATATCACTACCTCCATATCTCAAAACAATCATCAATCATCAAACTTCTCTTAGTATTCAGCACACTCATAAGAAAGTTTTTATTAGTCTTGAATACCTAACATATTAGGATTAATTTCCCAATTTAAGCAAATTACCATGCTGTTTAAGACTCTAAAAATAATATAAGTGAAGCATGAGAGTTCATCTATTTCTTCAAAATAAAACTACCGCCGTGCTCTAAAAGATATAAGTGAAGCACCAGAGCAAACAACAAACTACTCCAAAAGATATGAGTGGAGATCAATGAGTAGTTGTATAATTATGTAACTATGTGAAGACTCTCTAGCATTTAAGAATTTCAGATCTTGGTATTTTATTCAAACAGCAAGCAAAACTAAATAAAATAAAATGATGCTCCAAGCAAAACACATATCATGTGGTAAATAAAAATATAGCTCCAAGTAAAGTTACCGATGAACGAAGACGAAAGAGGGGATGCCTTCCGGGGCATCCCCAAGATTAGGCTTTTGGTTGTCCTTGAATATTACCTTGGGGTGCCTTGGGAATCCCCAAGCTTAGGCTCTTGCCACTCCTTATTCCATATTCCATCGAATCTTTACCCAAAACTTGAAAACTTCACAACACAAAACTTAACAGAAAACTCGTAAGCTCCATTAGTATAAGAAAATAAATAACCACTTAGGTACTGTTGTGAAATCATTCTAAATTCATATTTGTGTAATATCTACTGTATTCCAGCTTATCTATGGTTCATACCCTCCGATACTACTCATAGATTCATCAAAATAAGCAAACAACACATAGAAAACAGAATATGTCAAAAACAGAACAGTCTGTAGTAATCTGGATCAAACGTATACTTCTGGAACTCATAAAATTCTAAAACAAATTGATGGACTTGAGGAATTTGTCTATTAATCCTCTTCAAAAAGAATCAACTTAATAGCACTCTCCAGTAAAAAATGGCAGCTAATCTCATGAGCACTAAAGTTTCTGTTTTTTACAGCAAGATCACAAAGACTTCACCCAAGTCTTCCCAAAGGTTCTACTTGGCACAAACACTAATTAAAACATAAAACCACATCTAAACAGAGGCTAGATGAATTATTTATTACTAAACAGGAGCAAAAAGTAAAGAACAAAAATAAAAATTGGGTTGCCTCCCAACAAGCGCTATCGTTTAACGCCCCTAGCTAGGCATGATGATTTCAATGATGCTCACATAAAAGATAAGAATTGTAACATAAAGAGGGCATCATGAAGAATATGACTAGCAAATTTAAGTCTAACCCTCTTCCTACGCATAGGGATTTTGTGAGCAAACAACTTATGGGAACAATAATCAACTAGCATAGGAAAGGAAAACAAGCATAACTTCAAGATTTTAAGCGCATAGAGAGGAAACTTGATATTATTGCAATTCCTACAAGCATTTGTTCCTACCTCATAATAATTTTCAGTAGCATCATGAATTAATTCAACAATATAATTATCACATAAAGCATTCTTTTCATGATCTACAAGCATAGAAATTTTATTACTCTCCACATAAGCAAAATTCTTCTCATTCGGAATAGTGGGAGTATCATAAGAAACTCGAATATTATAAATTGTTTCCATATTAAAAGAGTAATGTTAAGAAAAGGGGTAATCATAATCATGACAAGTTTTATAAATATAATCATTACTACTCTTTATGGCATAAGTGTCATCGCAATAGTCATCATAAATAGGAGGCATGCTATCATCATAATAAATTTGCTCATCAAAACCTGGGGGACTAAAAATATCATCTCCATTAAACATAGCTTCCACAAGCTTGGGAAAAACATTAATTGCAGCAAATATATTCTCAAACATGTCATTCTCATCAAACATAGCATCCCCAAGATTGGGCATTTTCATATCATAAGCATAATCACTCTCATCATTAATAGTATGGATAGCACCAATAGTATAGCAATTATCATCATCACAATGAGTAATAGGAGCAACATTATTTGGGAGAGATACCTTTCTACCTTTGCTTCTCCGTCTTTTCTTTTTCTTCTTCACATCATGTGTGGGTTCAACCCTCTTCTTTGAGCTCCTTATTAATGAGATTGGTTGGATAGAAGGCTCCTCCTCGTTACCGGATTCATCAAAAGAAATAATAGGAGGATATTGGGAAGTCTCTTCCCTTTCATTAGTATTCTCTTCATCTTCTATTTGTTTTCTTTTCTTTATGTAATTGGCAATATAAGGATTTTCAATACAATTCACCGCACAATACATATAAATTTCCTCTAGATCAAAATCAAGAAGTTTATCACGGGCAAATACTGGAAGGTAGTTAGTTATACGTTTCATTTCTTCATAACCCATAAGCAAACTAAGTTCATTATGATGTGCAAGGGAAATAAAGTCATCACAATTTTTGGAAACGGTTCATGAAACAATTTGCATCAGATGGTTAAATGACCACATTCATTGCAAAGTTCATAAGTACGGCTAAGAAAATTTAAATTTTCAGCACAAACATCTAGCCTTTCTTGCAACCATTTAGTTTCTAAGTACTTATGCCTCTTGCAAAATCTATCTTCCCTAATTGGTGTGTACTTGCAAACTCTATGCACTCCACAAAAATCGACATGCTTATAAGAGACATTCTCATCATGACTAGTGCAATCATCATTAGTACTATGGATATTCAGAGAGTTCATACTAATAACATTGCAATCATGATCATCATTCAAAGATTTAGTGCCAAACATTTTAATGCATTCTTCTTCTAAAACTTTGGCACAATTTTCCTTTCCATCATACTCACGAAAGATATTAATAAGATGAAGCGTATGAGGCAAACTCAATTCCATTTTTTTGTAGTCTTCTTTTATAAACTAAACTAGTGCTAAAACAAGAAACAAAAAGATTCGATTGCAAGATCTAAATATATACCTCCAAGCACTAACCTCCCCGACAACGGCGCCAGAAAAGAGCTTGATGTCTACTACACAACCTTCTTCTTGTAGACGTTGTTGGGCCTCCAAGTGCAGAGGTTTGTAGGACAGTACCAAATTTCCCTCAAGTGGATGACCTCAGGTTTATCAATCCGTGGGAGGCGTAGGATGAAGATGGTCTCTCTCAAGCAACCTTGCAACCAAATAACAAAGAGTCTCTTGTGTCCCCAACACACCCAATACAATGGTAAATTGTATAGGTGCACTAGTTTGGCAAAGAGATGGTGATACAAGTGCAATATGGATGGTAGATGTAGGTTTTTGTAATCTGAAAATATAAAAACAGCAAGGTAACTAATGATAAAAGTGAGCGTAAACGGTATTGCAATGCGTTGAAACAAGGCCTAGGGTTCATACTTTCACTAGTGCAAGTTCTCTCAACAATAATAACATAATTGGATCATATAACTATCCCTCAACATGCAACAAAGAGTCACTCCAAAGTCACTAATAGCGGAGAACAAACGAAGAGATTATGGTAGGGTACGAAACCACCTCAAAGTTATCCTTTCTGATCGATCTATTCAAGAGTCCGTAGTAAAATAACACGAAGCTATTCTTTCTGTTCAATCTATCATAGAGTTCGTACTAGAATAACACCTTAAGATACAAATCAACCAAAACCCTAATGTCACCTAGATACTCCAATGTCACCTCAAGTATCTGTGGGTATGATTATACGATATGCATCACACAATCTTAGATTCATCTATTCAAACCAACACAAAGTACTTCAAAGAGTGCCCCAAAGTTTCTACCAGAGAGTCAAGACGAAAACGTGTGCCAACCCCTATGCATAGGTTCATGGGCGGAACCCGCAAGTTGATCACCAAAACATACATCAAGTGGATCACATAATATCCCATTGTCACCACAGATAAGCATGTGCAAGACGTACACCAAGTGTTCTCAAATCCTTAAAGACTCAATCTGATAAGATAACTTCCAAGGGAAAACTCAATCCATTACAAGAGAGTAGAGGGGGAGAAACATCATAAGATCCAACTATAATAGCAAAGCTCGCGATTCATCAAGATCGTACCACCTCAAGAACACGAGAGAGAGAGAGAGAGAGAGATCAAACACATAGCTACTGGTACATACCCTCAGCCCCGAGGGTGGACTACTCCTCCTCGTCATGGAGAGTGCCGGGATGATGAAGATGGCCACCAGAGAGGGATTCCCCCCCTCCGGCAGGGTGCCGGAACGGGTCTAGATTGGTTTTCGGTGGCTACTGAGGCTTCTGGCGGCGGAACTCCCAAACTATTCTGCTCCCCGAAGTTTTTAGGGTATATGGGTATATATAGGAGGAAGAAGTACGTTAGTGGATCTCTGGGCTGTCCATGAGGCAGGGGGGCGCGCCCAGGGGGTGGGCGCGCCCCCACCCTCGTGGACCGCCTGGGACTCTTCTGGTCCATCTCCGATACTCCATGGGCTTCTTCTGGTCCAAAAATAAGTTCCGTGAAGTTTCAGGTCAATTGGACTCCGTTTGATTTTCCTTTTCTGTGATACTCTAAAACAAGGAAAAAACAGAAATTGGCATTGGGCTCTAGGTTAATAGGTTAGTCCAAAAAATAATATAAAAGTCTATAACAAAGCCCATTAATCATCCAAAATTAATATAATATAGCATGAAGCAATAAAATATTATAGATACGTTGGAGACGTATCATCTGTCCCTACGGCATGTATCCGCTTGCATCTTCAGTTCACCTTGCTGGGCCGCCCCTCGGGCTGCATCATCCCTAGGCCGCTCAGGTCCAACCCAGCGGCATGTATCGTTCTCGCATTTACATGAGCCAGTTGCTTTTCATGCATAATCTATCTATGGTCATCACCTGCTTAATTGTCACCCACCATGGGAGCCGTGCGCTGATCATCTTTCTTTAGGATCCTTCGCATAAGAAGGCTAGGCACGGCGTCTGTGCTCAGGCCCGTCCCTGCAGCGTCGATAAATCCAACGGCTGAGCTTTGTCTGGCGGGCCGGCCCCATTCATGTCACCTCCTGGGGTCGTTGGTGCTTGGCCTTTTCGTGCGAGAACCTCAGGAAATTCGTTCGGTGCAGGCTGTCTGACCATCTCGCAAGAACGCCACAGCCATCAAGAACCAAGACCTGGCGCAACCCGCCTTGAGGTAGGGCCTTGTGAGTCCCGCGCTGGCTCACGAGTGCCCAGACACACCTCGTCTGGCCCTACTGCAAGCCACGAGTCAGGGCGGGGCTGTACACGCCCCGGGGCTCCCCGTAGTTGGGAGTCCCCTCCCACGTTCCAGTGGAAGCACCATACTCCGCGCTGGCAGTCGACACTGTCGAGGAGCGGCTATGCCCATGCAAGTGCGGAAGCACCATGCTCCGCGCTGGTGATAAACAACTGAGGGCGGCATCATGGCCGTATCAACCTCAGGGAGCCTCCGAGCTTAGTGTCTGGCCCCATCGAAACACCTCCCCTCGGGAGAGTCGCGCGAGGGGGCTGGGCACGGGGGCTACGCTCGGGTCACGCCCAAGCGTACGCCACCCTGCCAGGTACATCGGACCTGGTCGTCACGCGCCCTCCCAAGCGGAGCCAAGGTACGAAGGTCGTTTGAACGTCAAGGGGGACTCCTGAGCATTGCGACTCAGGAGCCTAACTGACCATGTAGCCCCTCACTCCTTGGTCCATCCTGGTGATCCGGATGGTACAACGGCGGGGTATGCGCGGGGTCGGGCCCTGACGACGTAGAACACTAGGCCTATTTCCATATCTCCTTCCTATAGGCTGTTTGCGCGTCAAGGGGGGCTCCTGAGCATCGCGACTCAGGAGCCTAACTGATCACGTAGCCCCTCACTCCTTCGCCCGTCCTGGTGATCCGGACGGCCCAACGGCGGCTGAGGTATGCGCGGGGTCAGGCCCTGCTAACGTAGAACGTAAAGCAAATGGAAAGGAAATCGCAGAATTTCAAAGCTAATATTACAAGACATATTGTTCCCCTGAAATCAAACACGAGTTTAACGCCTCCACGAGGCATGGTGCATATTGCATAAACTAAAACAGGAAAGGAGCCACCAGCAAGTTGTCTCGTCATCCCTGGACGCCGTCGTCACCTGCAAGGGATGCTTCTTCTCCAACGGCGTTGTCTTCACCTGCACCACCAGCCGGAGTTGCAGGATCGGTAGCAACGCCAGTCGGGGCGTGGAACCTCTTTAGTAGGGCCTCCACCTGACCCTGCACAGCTGCAGCAGCGGCCTTGCAATGCTCGTCCTTCACAGGCTCCAGCAGCTCATCAAGGCGAGCGGCAGGATCGCGAAGATGGAGGTGGCTGAAGACACGCGTCATCGCGACTGAGGAAAGAACGCGGGCTTCTTCCTCCGCCATGGGGCTGATGCCGCTCACGACGTCCTCCAGCGCACCAACCAGAAAAGGAAGCAGCTGGTTGGGGCCCTCATCATCGGCAACCAACGGCTCATCCAAACCCTTCTCATAGAGTGACTTCAGCGTCGTCTGAGCCCTTTCTTCGAGGAGCTTGAAGGCCGCACAGTCCTCAGCCAGAACCTTTGCCTTGGCGTCCAGCTCGGCCCCCTCCGCCCTTAGCTTCTGCTCCAACTCCTCCAGCCGGCCGCGCTCTGTGGCCTGCGCCTTCGCCAACTGCTCCAGTTCGGCGTTGCAATCCTTGATTGTGTCCTCTTGGGATTACATCTTCTCCTCCTCCGCCTTGCGACCTCGGGCATCTTTCGCGCGCTCCCTTCGCACGGTCTCCAGCTCGGTCGCTAGTGACCGACAACGGTCCTGGGTGGCCTTGGCATCCTTTAGCGCCACCTGTCGGGCGGCCACAGCCTGAGCGACGGCCTCCCTGTCCTTCTCGGAGTCGGCAGCGGTTTGGCTCAGTGTCGCCCGGACGGACGCGACGGAGTGCAGCCAGCCAGAGACCAGCTCCAGACGACCGGCCACCAGGCGATGGTCGGTGCCCTGAAGATCTTCTGGCAGCATGGCCATCGCAGAAAGAGCCTGCTCCAGGACGTCAGGAGAGACGGAAGAACCTAGGGACAGCAATGCGGCAGGAGGAAGAGGAGGCGTCGTCATTACCATGGCCTGGGAGGCCAGAGGCTCCTGAGCTTCGGGGACCCCAGCGCCCGAGCCGGACGCTGGCACCTCTGGAGCCAGCGGAGCCACGGGGGCTGACTCCTCCCGAAGATGCTCCACCCAGCCTCGCGAGGATGATCGGGCTGGAGAATCACGAGCGTTGTCGCCGCCCTTACCCATGGAGAGGGGTGCGGCCGCAGGAGGCGACCTGGGCTCGAGCAGCACCACCTCGTCCTCCCTTTTCCTCTTCGCCGCAGGTATCGGCCTAGTTGCACAACAAAGAAGAAGAGTCAGGGACGAGCAGCAGAAGCAAGAACAAGGCAGGACGTGAACACTTACTGGTCCATCACAGCATAGTCCCTCCGCTTCGTAAGCTTGACGGCGGAGAGCTTCGCAGCCTGAGGCGCGGGCACGCCAGCTCCGGGAGCGGAAGCAGGGGCAGCAGCTGGACTGGAAGCATCTCCAGGCGGCAGTGAGGCAGGAGCGTCGTCCCGGGAGAGCAGCGCCGACCTGCCCTTCGTCGGAACCACGGGCGGCTCCTCTCTCTCCGGGAGAACACCGACATCGTTATCGTCATCAGGCAGGGTGCGGAGGATGTCGGCCTTGCGCAAGGGGAAGGTCTCCCCCATCCCCTCAGGGGTCGCCTCCGAGTTGCGCTCCTCGCCCTCCTCATCCTCCCCGTCCCTGCGGGAATCGCCGGAAGAGACGTCCACCGTCGCCGTCACCACCGGGACTTCAAAGGGCGCAGGCGGCACCAGGCCGTGCCCGTCAAAGGTGGGCATGGCTGCCATGATCAGTGCCCTGTCCTTCCGAAGGAACAAGGGAGCGTGGGCACTCGGCGGATACTCTTGGTCATCCCCGACCAAGAGGCGGAGAGCCATGGCCAATTGCTCCTCAGACAAAGCCTCCGGACTCAGGCGGAGCTTGTCCTCTTCGTCCCGAGGGTCCACAAGGGGCGCGAGCGCGCCTGGAGAGGAGCCACCCGCAGCGTCGGGAACTCCCTCAGGAGCATGGCCTCGGTCAGCTTCGCCGCCTTCGCGTTGCCCGGCCTCAAGTCGATGGTCATCTTCTTCAACACCGCCTTCGCCCGGTCGTTAGTAAGCTTCACGCAGGACCACCCCTCGTCAGACCAAGGCATCTCCGTCAGCATCTTCAACCGTGGGTGGACGCACCTAGCGTCCATCATGACCCACTTGCTCCGGAAGCCATCAGCCTTCTTGCCAGCCTTCGAGATCGCGTTGGCCTTGCCGGCTGCGACAAAGTTGGTGCACCCCGTGGTGTGGCCGTCGTTGATTCGGAGGAAGAAGAAATGACGCAGCAGTGCCACAGAAGGCATCACCTCGACATACGCCTCGCAGTAGAAGGCAAAGATTGACAAGAGAAGAACGGAGTTGGGATGGATATGGAGAAGGGGGAACTAGGCCGGTGACGACGCTGCTCATGAAGAAGGGGTAGAAGGAGCTCTTCGAAGCCTCCGGCACGGCGGAGCCAGCCTGGAGCTCGGTCTTCCCCTTCTTGTTATTCTCCCTTGCCGTTAGCAGGCGTGTGGTGGCAAGGTTCTTCTCCGAGACGTTGGGCGCTTCTAGTGCCGGCTCGTACCAGGCGGGCGGCGAAGTGGCCTTGACCTTTTGGGGCGCCATTGGTCGGAAGCTTGGAAGGGGATCAAGGCAGATCTGGAGATTTCGGAAGCGAGGAGCGAGAGAGGGGATCTGGAGCAAGGCGAAGGAAAGCAATGAAGGCAAGCGTTGCCCGCACTGGCCTTTTGTTAGATGGGCAGTTGCCGAGGCAGCGTGGGGAAGCGGAGACGCCCACGTCCAATCAGTCGCCACGCGCCAACCGCGGCCGCAAGCTGTTGGGGCCCACGGCGCTCCTCACTTGCCCTTTGGCTTCGCCTCGAAGCCAAGCCCGAGAGCGCCTTGGGCCTGGGGCTACTGTCAGCGTTCTGGGAATGGGGGTCCCAGACTTTCCTGCCTGCGACCCACGGCGTGGCTCCACCAGCGGCCCTGTACGGCCCATCTTCACCAGCAAATACTCAAGACCCTCGTGAGGGGCCAAGCCTCGCGAGGCGGACGATGCAAGACCTCCTTAGGGGCGGCCTCACTAGGTTGGCTCGTGAGGGGCGGAGATATCAAGGCAAGGGACACCTCACGAGATTTGCGTGACGCAAGCCATGACAACTGGAGCCAGGCGGGCGCCAGTACGCGCAGTGTCCTCGTTTCCTCTTTGGTGCTAAAGGGGCAAGCACAGGCGAGGAGTCCCGAAGCATCAGGCAATGGTTTTCATATCGGTGCAACAACACCAAGACCAGCAGGACGGCAGGACAGAGGTCACTATGGATCCCAAGATAGCGTCACCACCAGAGCCTTTGGCAGGCGAAGACTACTTTTGTCAGGATAGCTTGTACTAGTTATCTCCCTTCAAATTGGCCGTTGTGGGATCCCTTCCCGCTCAATATTTGGGAAGAGGACCCGGGCCTCTATATATAGGACTAGCCACCACCGTAGATAGGGGGTCGAATCCTGATCGAGAGGCTCATCCAGAAGGAGAGAATCCTCAACCACACAAGCTCATCGAGCACAAGAACACCTCTCCTCAGGAGGCTGTTCTTCCCTTGTAACTGTTCATCCTCAGCCCAAGAGGCAATCCACCACACCACACTGGAGTAGGGTATTACACCACAATGGTGGCCCGAACCAGTATAAATCTTGTGTCTCATGTTCTTTGGGTTCATCGAGCTAGGTCGCGAAATCATACGGAGTGCGAGCTAGAGAGGGGAAGAGATCTTAGTGCGGCCCCCAGTGTTTGAACCTCAAGGGTTTTGCCGAAACCCGAAATCCGACACTTTCAAATTTTTGAACATTTTTTTGAAATTTTCAAATGTTTTCTAAAATCAAGAACATTTTTTGAATTCGTGAACATTTCATACAATTTGCAAAATGAAATAAAATTGTGAACATTTTATTTAACAATTTTTGTTGAATCGATGAACATTTCTTGATGAACATTTTATTCATTTAATGAACATTTTTCCAGATTGAATGAACATTTTTTTTGATTTCCCAAACCTTTTTGTCAAAGTTACGAACAATTTTTGAATACACAATTTCTTTTGTATAAATATTGAACATTTTCTAAATCCACAAAAAATATGAATTATTAAATATTTTATTTCAAAATTCTAATAATTCTAATTCTTGTAACTTTTTTCAAATCCCAAATTATTTAAAGTAGAAGAAAAGAATGATAGAAAAGGAAAACAAAAATTAAAAACAAATTTAAAAACCAGGCCGCACTTACATGGGCCGGCTCAAACACGGAGGCTGCATCTTCTTCCAACGCAACAGTGTGCAGTATAGAAGGTTCCTACTGTATTACTGTATGGGCCAGCCGGTGCTGGGATTCCCATGTGCGCGATTTTGTAAAAAAGAAATGTTTAATTATTTAAACATTGTTTGAAATTTCGAAAACAAATAGTCGGGAAATCAAAAAATGTTCATGATTTTCTAAAAAGTTCGTTTATTAAAAATGCTAATGAAATGAACAGAATTTTGCCAATTCAAAAAATATTCATGAAATTTTGCCAATTCAAAACATATCCTATTTTTTTAAAAATTGTTAATGACTTACAAAATAGTTTATTATTTCATAAAATGTTCGTGGATTCAAAAAATGATCATGTATTTCTAAAAATGTTCATTAGTTCAAAAAAATGTTTGTGAAATTTAAAAAATGTTCCACCAATTTTCAAAAAAAATGGTTGTCAATTCTAGAAATGTTCCCCTATTCAAGAAAATATTTTAAAAAATTTCACGATTTTTTTTCAAAATCGTTGCAGAAGTATAAAATGTTCATGAATTCAAAATTTTCATGATTTTGGAAAATGTTTAAAAATCTGTACAAATGTTCATGATTTGAAAATTTGAAAAATGTTCATGATTTCAGATATGTTCAGAGTTTAAAAAATGCTCATGGTTTTAGAAATTGTTCACGCTTTCACCAAAATAAGAGTGATAAAGTATCTTGTTGATGCAGCAAAGTATGGTCATGGCCATTGAAGATTATAATTTTTTTCTCCCATTGCAACGCACAAGCATTTTTGCTAGTCTGTACCTATATAATAACCGGCAAAAAGGGAGATTTTTTTTTGCAATACCTGTTGTTCTCCACGGAGAACAAAACCATGTATATATGATCCAGATTCAATCGATCTGGTGGATGAACAATATTAATTCAGATTGTTAGTTTATTTTAAAATGTTAAAAGTAGAATAGGAAGAAATAGCATTATTAATGAACCTGGAGTAACAACAGACGTTAGCATACGTGGACTATCAAACAGAATGCAAGGCCTACTTCTGAAAACAATTAGTAGGGGACTGAAAATTGTGCCAAACATAACATGCCAAGATAGTCCCACCTCCATAATTTGTCGAGTTAATTTCTTCTTCCTTCCTCCAGGATAAATTCCCTACTTCCTCTTTTATTGAGACCCATGCTTCATCCATTTCTGTTGTTTGTTGCTTGCTGATTTCTAGGCAACTCGCGGAGGTATATAAATTGGTGGATGTTATTGTAAAAAAGAAAGGTGTGACTATTTCATTAAGCAATAAACCTATTTTTTTAACACAACCAAAACCTGGTTGAGGTGGCCGCACTCTTTGTGACGGGAGGTGAGTCCGTCAGTTCGAACTCCCACACCAGCAACTATTTTTTCTTTGGGCTTTTTTTTGAGAAATCTCGCTCACTTTATTGATTCAAGACAATGTTCATAGGTACATGGTTTGGGTCATGAGGAGTGCCCAACCAAACATGCCTACCTATATCTAAGTTACAAGCAAATTTAGCGAGATTATGAGCCTCGAAGTTAAAGTTCCTTCGCTTAAACACGAACGAGCAAGAAGAAAAACTAGCCCATGTGTAACAGCCGCATTGGGACCTCCTGTCCCTTTGTTGATATCTTGCACCACCCCTTGGCAATCTGAGGCCACCATGATATCCTGCTCGTGTAGATCTTCCGCCAAAGATAGAGCCTCCCGACATGCATATATCTCCAGAATCATTGGGTCTCGGATGCCCCCAAACACAACCGCTAACGAGCCAAGAAAATTGCAACTTGAATCCCGACAAACTGCAGCAGCCACTCCCATGCGCCTGTTCCTTGCTAATGCACCATCCACATTGATCTTTATGAAGCCAGCTGGCGGTGAGATCCATCGGCGCTGCTGAACTAGTACTGCATGTACCTGCGCTCTTGGTTCCCTAGTGGAGATCTGTTATAGCTCCCGTAAATAAGAGTCTACAAAGGATATAGTCTGGTGTGGATTTTGGAATAAAGATTCATAGATTGCCTTGCGCCTTGCATACCACACAACCCAGAGTGTGACGACCATCCTCGTAAAACTCGTGTGATCTAGTGCATGAAGCCCAAACAGCCAGTTCTTCGCACATGGCTCCATATTTTCCGTCATCTTCAACACAAGAGTTTCATCCAACAAGGCCCAGATACACCTTGACATCGTGCATGTCTCCATGAATCTTGGTCTCAACAGAGCGGACATGCACTATGAGTTGCCATATACCGTCTACGTAGAACGTCCGTAGTGGGTATGGAGTGTCATGCGAGACGCCAAAGAAAAACTTGAATCTTTGATGAAACTTTTAGTTGCCACACACGGGCCCAAGCTTCCTCTTCTTTGGAATTGGACGATGAGCCACCCCTTCCTTCTAGCCAGGCTTCCCGTTGTAATTTTGTTGTGACCAGGAGCCTATAAGCTGAGCTAACTGTAAACCTGCCCTTCTTGTCCAGGTTCCAAGCCCAGGAGTCCTCGTTGATTCGAGTGCACACCGATATCTTTAGGATTGCTTTAGCATCAAATGGTAAGAACACTAACCATATTAAGGGTTCATTCCATGAAGCAGTAGCTGGAGACAGAAGTTCGGACACTCTCCTGGGAGGTGCCGCAACTAGCGATGCAATCGGCTTTGATGCTGTTTCCTTGGGGATCCAGTTGTCTCCCAAATGCGAGTTGATCGGCCATTCCCAATCCTTCGGATTATTCCCTGCTGCAGCACGTCCCGGCCCTCTAGGATTGCACGCCATATTTGAGATGGGCATGATCCCAGCTCCGCCTCAAGAATTGTAGAGTTTGGGAAATAAGACGCCTTCAAAATTCTTGCACTTAGAGTTGTCGGTTCCTGTAGAACCCTCCGTGCTTGCCTGGAAAGCAGTGCCAGGTTGAATAGTTCAAGATCTCTGAACCCTAGGCCTCCCAAGTATTTTGGCCTCGTCATGCCATCCCATGAAACCCAAGTTGGTTTATGCTCACCTTATTTGCACCCCCACCAAAACTTTCTGATCATGGTTTTTATGTGATCACATAGACCTCTTGGCAACTTGAAACAAGACATAGAAAATACCGGGGTAGCTTGGGCTACAGATTTTATGAGCACCTCCTTTCCTCCTGCCAAAAAACACTTGCTCATCCATCCCTTCACCTTATTCCATACTCGATCGCTCAAGTATTTGAATGTCCCTTTCTTGGAGTGCCCCACATCAGATGGCATTCCCAGATATTTGTCATTAAGTGGTTCATTGGGGACTTGCAGAAAACCCTTCACAACATTTCATACTATCTTTGGGCATCCTCTGCTGAAAAAGATGGATGACTTATCCCTGTAAATTCTCTGACCCGATGCCATGCAATATGTATCCAATAGGTTTGAAACCAATTCTGCTTCGTTATTGCCCTGAAAAATAGCAGGCGGTCATCCGTGAATAAAAGGTGGTTCACCGGCGGAGCCAATGGTGCCACCTTAATGCCGCTGAGCTGGGATGACTCGTTCTGAGACTTTAGGAGGCATGAAAGGGCCTCTGCTGCCAACAAGAAAAGATACGGTGAGATCGGATCTCCCTATCAAATACCACGTGTGGGTTTAAACACCTCTGATTTAACCCCATTGAACATCACTGAAAATGATACTGAACTAATCATACTCATGATAACTCTGACCCATTGTGGAGCAAAACCAAGTTTCTCCATAATAGCTCGAAGGTAGGACCACTCCACTTTGTCATAAGCCTTCATCATGTCTAACTTTAGAGCACAATAGCTATTAGATTTGGATCTATTCCTCTTCATAAAATGAAGGCACTCATAGGCTGAAATTATATTGTCCGTGATTAGCCTACTAGGCACAAACTCAGACTGATGTTCGGGTATGATGTCAGGAAGCACAACCTTTAGACAATTCGCTAGCACCTTAGAGGCAATCTTGTAAAAGACATTGCACAAACTTATAGGGTGAAACTATGAAAGTAAGACAAGGTTTGTTACCTTCAGGATCAAAACCAGTAAACTATCATTGAGCCGCTCGGGACTTTCCTCACCCCTAACAATTCCAAGCACCGCCCGAGTGACAGCCTCGCCACACACATCCCAGTGTCACTGAAAAAAGTGAGCCGGAAATCCATCTGGACCCGGAGCCTTAGTTGGAAACATTTGAAAGAGTGCTGCTTTGACCTCTTTTTCATCATATGGAGCCAACAAGCTTGCATTCATTGTTGCAGTCACTTTAACAGGAACGTGTTCGAGCACTTCCTGCAACCCTTGTACACCCTCTGATGTGTAGAGGTTCTTATAAAATTCAAGAGCAAGCTGCTGCATCTCAGTGGGATCTTCGGTTAACTGGCCATTGGGTTTCTGAAGTGCTTTTATCAAGTTCTTTCTCCTCCTCATCGAAGCCCTCATATGAAAAAAGTGTGTGTTCCGATCCCATTCTGACAGCCATTGCACGCGTGACCACTGGCACCACATTAACTCTTCCCTCATATATAATTCAATCAGTTTGTCATTTATCTTAACTTCAACATGCGACGGACCAGTTCTTTGTGGTTGGCTCCGCAACCGCTCAAGCTCTTTCTTTAGTTTTCTGCTTTCGCCTCAATGCTGCCGAAGGTCGTCCTCAACCACTCACCCAGGTTCTACACTAGATCATCAAGCTTCCCGCGCACCTCCTCCACCGTTAGATTGTGACCATTGGGCTCCCATGCAGATCGTATGGTCGGCTTTAACTCTGTATGCGTATCCCACATAACTGTTGGGGAATGTAGCAGAATTTTAAAATTTTCTACGCATCACCAAGATCAATCTATGGAGTCATCTAGCAACAAGGGAGAGGAGAGTGCATCTACATACCCTTGTAGATCGCGAGCGGAAGCGTTCAAGAGAACGGGGTTGATGGAGTCGTACTCGCCGTGATCCAAATCACCGATGACCTAGCGCCGAACGGACGGCACCTCCGCGTTCAACACACGTACGGTTGGGAAGACGTCTCCTCCAACTTGATCCAGCAAGGGGGAAGGAGAGGTTGATGGAGATCCAGCAGCACGACGGCGTGGTGGTGGAAGCAACGGTGATCTCGACAGGGCTTCGCCAAGCTCAAGGAGAGGGAGGAGTGTCACGGGAGGGAGAGGGAGGCGCCAGGGGCTAGGGTGCGGCTGCCCTCCCTCCCCCCCCCACTATATATAGGACCCCTAGGGGGGCGCCGGCCCTAGGAGATGCAATCTCCAAGGGGGCGGTGGCCAAGGGGGGTGGAGTGCCCCCCAAGCCAAGTGGGGTGCCCCCCACCCCTAGGGTTTCCAACCCTAGGCGCAGGGGGAGGCCCATGGGGGCGCACCAGCCCACTAGGGGCTGGTTCCCCTCCCACTTCAGCCCATGGGGCCCTCCGGGATAGGTGGCCCCACCCGGTGGACCCCCGGGACCCTTCCGGTGGTCCTGGTACAACACCGATTACCACCGAAACTTTCCCGATGGCCGAAACTTGACTTCCTATATATAAATCTTCACCTCCGGACCATTCCGGAACTCCTCGTGACGTCCGGGATCTCATCCGGGACTCCGAAAAACTTTCGGGTTACCGTATACTAATATCTCAACAACCCTAGCATCACCGAACCTTAAGTGTGTAGACCCTACGGGTTCGGGAGACACGCAGACATGACCGAGACGACTCTCCGGTCAATAACCAACAGCGGGATCTGGATACCCATGTTGGCTCCCACATGCTCCTCGATGATCTCATCGGATGAACCACGATGTCGAGGATTCAATCAATCCCGTATACAATTCCCTTTGTCAATCGGTACGTTACTTGCCCGAGACTCGATCGTCGGTGTCCCAATACCCCGTTCAATCTCGTTACCGGCAAGTCACTTTACTCATACCGTAATGCATGATCCCGTTGTTGGGGAACGTTGCAGAAAACAAAAAATTTCCTACTCATTTCACCAAGATCATCTAGGAGTTCATCTAGCAACGAGTGATTAGATGCATCTACATACCTTTGTAGATCGCGAGCGGAAGCGTTCAAAAGAACGGTGATGATGTAGTCGTACTCGACGTGATCCAAATCACCGATGACCAGCGCCGAACGGACAGCACCTCCGCGTTCAACACACGTACGGAACAGCCACGTCTCCTCCTTCTTGATCCAGCAAGGGAGGGAGGAGAGGTTGAGGGAGATGGCACCAGCAGCAGCACAACGGCGTGGTGTTGATGGAGCTGCAGTACTCCGGCAGAGCTTCGCTAAGCACTATGGAGGTGGAGGAGGTGTTGGGGAGGGAGAAGGAGGCAACCAAAGGCCAAGGCGTTCAGGTATGAAGTCCCTCCTCTCCCCCACTATATATAGGAGGGCCAAGGGGGGGTGGTGCGCAGCCTAGGAGATCCAATCTCCTATGGCCGGCGGCCAAGGGGAGGTTTCCCTCCCCCCCAAGGCACCTAGGAGGTGCCTTCCCCTCCTAGGACTCTTTCCCCCTTAAACCCTAGGCGCATGGGCCTATGTGGGGCTGGTGCCCTTGGCCCATTAGGCCAAGGCGCACCCCTTACAGCCCATGTGGCCCCCCGGGACAGGTGGACCCACCCGGTGGACCCCCGGGACCCTTCCGGTGGTCCCGGTACAATACCGATAACCCCGAAACTTGTCCCGATGCCCGAAACAGGACTTCCCATATATAAATCTTTACCTCCAGACCATTCCGGAACTCCTCGTGACGTCCGGGATCTCATCCGGGACTCCGAACAACATTCGGGTTACTGCATATACATATCCCTACAACCCTAGCGTAACTGAACCTTAAGTGTGTAGACCCTACGGGTTCGGGAGACAAGCAGACATGACCGAGACGACTCTCCGGTCAATAACCAACAGCGGGATCTGGATACCCATGTTGGCTCCCACATGCTCCAAGATGATCTCATCGGATGAACCACGATGTCGAGGATTCTATCAACCCCGTACGCTATTCCCTTTGTCTATCAATATGTTACTTGCCCGAGATTCGATCGTCGGTATCCCAATATCTCGTTCAATCTCGTTACCGGCAAGTCACTTTACTCGTACCGTAATGCATGATCCCGTGACCAGACACTTGGTCACTCTGAGCTCATTATGATGATGCATTACCGAGTGGGCCCAGTGATACCTCTCCGTCATACGGAGTGACAAATCCCAGTCTTGATCCATGTCACCCAACAGACACTTTCGGAGATACCCGTAGTCTACCTTTATAGTCACCCAGTTACGTTGCGACGTTTGGCATACCCAAAGCACTCCTACGGTATCCGGGAGTTACACGATCTCATGGTCTAAGGAAAAGATACTTGACATTGGAAAACTCTAGCAAACAAACTTATACGATCTTGTGCTATGTTTAGGATTGGGTCTTGTCCATCACATCATTCTCCTAATGATGTGATCTCGTTATCAATGACATCCAGTGTCCATAGTCAGGAAACCATGACTATCTGTTGATCAACGAGCTAGTCAACTAGAGGCTCACTAGGGACATGTTGATGTCTGTTATTCACACATGTATTACGATTTCCGGATAACACAATTATAGCATGAATAAAGACAATTATCATGAACAAGGAAATATAATAATAATGCTTTTATTATTGCCTCTAGGGCATATTTCCAACAGTCTCCCACTTGCACTAGAGTCAATAATCTAGTTACATTGTGATGAATCGAACACCCATGGAATTCTGGTGTTGATCATGTTTTGCTCTAGGGAGAGGTTTAGTCAACGGATCTGCTACATTCAGGTCCGTATGTACTTTACAAATCTCTATGTCTCCATCTTGAACATTTTCACGAATGGAATTGAAGCGACGCTTGATGTGCCTTGTCTTCTTGTGAAACCTGGGCTCCTTGGCAAGTGCAATAGCTCCAGTGTTGTCACAGAAGAGCTTGATCGGCCCCGACGCATTGGGTATGACTCCTAGGTCGGTGATGAACTCCTTCACCCATATTGCTTCATGTGCTGCCTCCGAGGCTGCCATGTACTCCGCTTCACATGTAGATCCCGCCACGACGCTTTGCTTGCAACTGCACCAGCTTACTGCCCCACCATTCAAAATATACACGTATCCGGTTTGTGACTTAGAGTCATCCAGATCTGTGTCGAAGCTAGCATCGACGTAACCCTTTACGACGAGCTCTTCGTCACCTCCATAAACGAGAAACATTTCCTTAGTCCTTTTCAGGTACTTCAGGATATTCTTGACCGCTGTCCAGTGTTCCTTGCCGGGATTACTTTGGTACCTTCCTACCAAACTTACGGCAAGGTTTACATCAGGTCTGGTACACAGCATGGCATACATAATAGAACCTATGGCTGAGGCATAGGGGATGACGCTCATCTCTTCTATATCTTCTGCCGTGGTCGGACATTGAGCTGAGCTCAATTTCACACCTTGTAACACAGGCAAGAACCCTTTCTTGGATTTATCCATATTGAACTTCTTCAATATTTTATCAAGGTATGTGCTTTGTGAAAGACCTATGAGGCGTCTCGATCTATCTCTATAGATTTTGATGCCTAATATATAAGCAGCTTCTCCAAGGTCCTTCATTGAAAAACTTTTATTCAAGTAGGCCTTGATGCTGTCCAAGAGTTCTATATCATTTCCCATCAACAGTATGTCATCTACATATAATATGAGAAATGCTACAGAGCTCCCACTCACTTTCTTGTAAACGCAGGCTTCTCCATAAGTCTGTGTAAACCCAAACGCTTTGATCATCTCATCAAAGCGAATGTTCCAACTCCGAGATGCTTGCACCAGCCCATAAATCGAGCGTTGGAGCTTGCACACTTTGTCAGCATTCTTAGGATCGACAAAACCTTCCGGCTGCATCATATACAATTCTTCCTTAAGGAAACCATTAAGGAATGCCGTTTTGATGTCCATTTGCCATATTTCGTAATCATAGAATGCGTCAATTGCCAACATGATTCGGACGGACTTCAGCTTCGCTACCGGTGAGAAAGTCTCATCGTAGTCAACCCCTTGAACTTGTCGATAACCCTTAGCGACAAGCCGAGCTTTATAGATGGTCACATTACCATCCGCGTCTGTCTTCTTCTTAAAGATCCATTTATTTTCTATGGCTCGCCGCTCAACGGGCAAGTCAGTCAAAGTCCATACTTTGTTTTCATACATGGATCCTATCTCAGATTTCATGGCTTCTAGCCATTTGTCGGAATCCGGGCCCGCCATCGCTTCTTCATAGTTCGAAGGTTCACCGTTGTCTAACAGCATGATTTCCAAGACAGGGTTGCCGTACCACTCTGGTGCGGAACGTGTCCTTGTGGACCTTCGAATTTCAGTAGGGGCTTGATCAGAAGTATCTTGATCATTATCATTAACTCCCTCTCTAGTCGGTGCTGGCACCTCAGGAACATTTTCTTGAGTTGCGCCATTTTCCGGTTCAAGAGGTAATACTTCATCAAGCTCTACTTTCCTCCCACTTACTTCTTTCGAGAGAAACTCTTTCTCCAGAAAGGACCCATTCTTGGCAACAAAGATCTTGCCTTCGGATCTGAGGTAGAAGGTGTACCCAATAGTTTCTTTTGGGTATCCTATGAAGACGCATTTTTCCGACTTGGGTTCGAGCTTTTCAGGTTGAAGTTTCTTGACATAAGCATCGCATCCCCAAACTTTTAGAAACGACAGCTTAGGTTTCTTTCCAAACCATAATTCATACGGTGTCGTCTCAACGGATTTCGATGGAGCCCTATTTAAAGTGAATGCGGCAGTCTCTAAAGCATAGCCCCAAAAAGAAAGCGGTAAATCGGTAAGAGACATCATAGATCGCACCATATCTAACAGAGTGCGATTACGACGTTCGGACACACCATTACGCTGAGGTGTTCCAGGCGGCGTGAGTTGTGAAACTATTCCACATTTTCTTAAGTGTGCCCCAAACTCGTGACTCAAGTATTCTCCTCCACGATCTGATCACAGAAACTTGATTTTCCTGTCACGTTGATTTTCAACCTCCCTCTGAAATTCCTTGAACTTTTCAAAGGTTTCAGACTTGTGTTTCATTAAGTAGATATACCCATACCTACTTAAATCATCAGTGAGGGTGAGAACATAACGATAGCCACCGCGAGCCTCAACGCTCATTGGACCACACACATCGGTATGTATGATTTCCAATAAGTCGGTTGCTCACTCCATTGTTCCTGAGAACGGAGTCTTGGTCATTTTACCCATAAGGCATGGTTCGCACGTGTCAAATGATACATAATCAAGAGACTCTAAAAGTCCATCAGCATGGAGCTTCTTCATGCGTTTGACACCTATGTGACCAAGGCGGCAGTGCCACAAGTATGTGGGACTATCATTATCAACCTTACTTCTTTTGGTACTCACATTATGAACATGTGTAGCATCACGTTCGAGATTCATAAAGAATAAACCATTCACCATAGGAGCATGACCATAAAACATATCTCTCATAAAAATGGAACAACCATTATTCTCAGATTTAAAAGAGTAGCCATCTCGAATTAAACGAGATCCTGATACAATGTTCATGCTCAAAGCTGGCACTAAATAACAATTATTAAGGTTTAAAACTAATCCCGAAGGGAGATGCAGAGGTAGCGTGCCGACGGCGATCACATTGACCTTGGAACCATTCCCGACGCGCATCGTCACCTCGTCCTTTGCCAGTTTCCGCTTATTCCGCAGCCCCTGCTTTGAGTTACAAATGTGAGCAACTGCACCGGTATCAAATACCCAGGAGCCACTACGGGCACTAGTAAGGTACACATCAATTACATGTATATCACATATACCTTTTGTTTTGCCGGCCTTCTTATCCGCTTAGTACTTAGGGCAGTTCCGCTTCCAGTGACCGCTTCCCTTGCAATAAAAGCACTCAGTCTCGGGCTTGGGGTCCATTCTTTGGCTTCTTCCCGGCAGCTTGCTTGCCGGGCGCGGCAACCTCCTTGCCGTCCTTCTTGAAGTTCTTTTTACCCTTGCCTTTCTTGAACTTAGTGGTTTTATTGACCATCAACACTTGATGTTCCTTCCTGACTTCTACCTCTGCTGATTTCAGCATAGAAAATACTTCAGGAATGGTCTTTTCCATCCCCTGCATATTGAAGTTCATCACAAAGCTCTTGTAGCTTGGTGGAAGCGACTGGAGGATTCTGTCAATGACCGCATCATCCGGGAGATTAACTCCCAGCTGAGTCAAGCGGTTATGCAACCCAGACATAGTGAGTATGTGCTCACTGACAGAACTGTTTTCCTCCATCTTACAGCTGAAGAATTTGTCGGAGACTTCATATCTCTCGACCCGGGCATGAGCTTGGAAAACCATTTTCAGCTCTTCGAACATCTCATATGCTCCATGTCTCTCAAAACGCTTTTGGAGCCCCGGCTCTAGGCTGTAAAGCATGCCGCACTGAACGAGGGAGTAGTCATCGAATCGTGCCTGCCAAGCGTTCATAACATCTTGTTCTGCAGGGAGAACGGGTGCGTCACCAAGTGGTGCTTGTAGGACATAATCTTTCTTGGCAGCTATGAGGATGATCCTCAGGTTCCGGACCCAGTCCGTATAGTTGCTGCCATCGTCTTTCAGCTTACTTTTCTCTAGGAACGCGTTGAAGTTGAGGACTACGTTGGCCATTTGATCTACAAGACATATTGCAAAGATTTTAGACTAAGTTCATGATAATTAAGTTCAACTAATCAAATTATTAGTGAACTCCCACTTAGATTAGACATCCCTCTAGTCATCTAAGTATTACATGATCCGAGTTAAACTAGACCGTGTCCGATCATCACGTGAGACGGACTAGTCAACATCGGTGAACATCTTCATGTTGATCGTATCTTCTATACGACTCATGCTCGACCTTTCGGTCTTCTGTGTTCCGAGGCCATGTCTGTACATGCTAGGCTCGTCAAGTCAACCCAAGTGTTTGCATGTGTAAATCTGTCTTACACCCGTTGTATGTGAACGTCTGAATAAAACACCCGATCATCACGTGGTGTTTTGAAACAGCGAACTGTCGCAACGGTGCACAGTTAGGGGGAACACTTCTTGAATTTATTGTGAGGGATCATCTTATTTACTACCGTCGTTCTAAGTAAACAAGATGCAAAACATGATAAACATCACATGCAATCAAATAATAAACGTGACATGATATGGCCAATATCACATAGCTCCTTTGATGTCCATCTTGGGGCTCCATGATCATCTTGTCACCGGCTTGACACCATGATCTCCATCATCATGATCTCCATCATCGTGTTTCCATGAAGTTGCTCGCCAACTATTACTTCTACTACTATGGCTAACGCGTTTAGCAATAAAGTAAAGTAATTTACATGGCGTTTCTCGATGACACGCAGGTCATTAAAAGAATAAAGACAACTCCTATGGCTCCTGCCGGTTGTCATACTCATCGACATGCAAGTCGTGAATCCTATTACAATAGCATGAACATCTCATACATCACATATAGATCATTCATCATTCATCACAACTTTGGCCATATCATATCACAAACCACTTGCTGCAAAAACAAGTTAGACGTCCTCTAATTGTTGTTGCAAGTTTTACGTGGCTGAATTAGGGTTCTAGCAAGAACGTTTTCTTACCTACGTTAAAGCCACAACGTGATTTGTCAACTTCTATTTACCCTTCATAAGGACCCTGTTCATCGATTCCGCTCCAACTAAAGTAGGAGAGACAGACACCCGCCAGCCACCTTATGCATCTAGTGCATGTTAGTCGGTGGAACCGGTCTCACGTAAGCGTACGTGTAAGGTTGGTCCGGGCCGCTTCATCCCACAATACCGCTGAAGCAAGAAAGGACTAGTAACGGCAAGAAAGTTGACAAATCTACGCCCACAACAAATTGTGTTCTACTCGCGCAAGAAGAACTACGCATAGACCTAGCTCATGATGCCACTGTTGGGGAACGTTGCAGAAAACAAAAAATTTCCTACTCGTTTCACCAAGATCATCTAGGAGTTCATCTAGCAACGAGTGATTAGATGCATCTACATACCTTTGTAGATCGCGAGCGGAAGCGTTCAAAAGAACGGTGATGATGTAGTCGTACTCGACGTGATCCAAATCACCGATGACCAGCGCCGAACGGACGGCACCTCCACGTTCAACACACGTACGGAACAGCCACGTCTCCTCCTTCTTGATCCAGCAAGGGAGGGAGGAGAGGTTGAGGGAGATGGCACCAGCAGCAGCACGACGGCGTGGTGTTGATGGAGCTGCAGTACTCCGGCAGAGCTTCGCTAAGCACTATGGAGGTGGAGGAGGTGTTGGGGAGGGAGAAGGAGGCAACCAAAGGCCAAGGCGTTCAGGTATGAAGTCCCTCCTCTCCCCCACTATATATAGGAGGGCCAAGGGGGGTGGTGCGCAGCCTAGGAGATCCAATCTCCTATGGCCGGCGGCCAAGGGGAGGTTTCCCTCCCCCCCAAGGCACCTAGGAGGTGCCTTCCCCTCCTAGGACTCTTTCCCCCTTAAACCCTAGGCGCATGGGCCTATGTGGGGCTGGTGCCCTTGGCCCATTAGGCCAAGGCGCACCCCTTACAGCCCATGTGCCCCCCCGGGACAGGTGGACCCACCCGGTGGACCCCTGGGACCCTTCCGGTGGTCCCGGTACAATACCGATAACCCCGAAACTTGTCCCGATGCCCGAAACAGGACTTCCCATATATAAATCTTTACCTCCGGACCATTCCGGAACTCCTCGTGACGTCCGGGATCTCATCCGGGACTCCGAACAACATTCGGGTTACTGCATATACATATCCCTACAACCCTAGCGTAACTGAACCTTAAGTGTGTAGACCCTACGGGTTCGGGAGACAAGCAGACATGACCGAGACGACTCTCCGGTCAATAACCAACAGCGGGATCTGGATACCCATGTTGGCTCCCACATGCTCCACGATGATCTCATCGGATGAACCACTATGTCGAGGATTCTATCAACCCCGTACGCTATTCCCTTTGTCTATCGATATGTTACTTGCCCGAGATTCGATCGTCGGTATCCCAATACCTCGTTCAATCTCGTTACCGGCAAGTCACTTTACTCGTACCGTAATGCATGATCCCGTGACCAGACACTTGGTCACTCTGAGCTCATTATGATGATGCATTACCGAGTGGGCCCAGTGATACCTCTCCGTCATACGGAGTGACAAATCCTAGTCTTGATCCATGTCACCCAACAGACACTTTCGGAGATACCCGTAGTCTACCTTTATAGTCACCCAGTTACGTTGTGACGTTTGGCATACCCAAAGCACTCCTACGGTATCCGGGAGTTACACGATCTCATGGTCTAAGGAAAAGATACTTGACATTGGAAAACTCTAGCAAACGAACTTATACGATCTTGTGCTATGTTTAGGATTGGGTCTTGTCCATCACATCATTCTCCTAATGATGTGATCTCGTTATCAATGACATCCAGTGTCCATAGTCAGGAAACCATGACTATCTGTTGATCAACGAGCTAGTCAACTAGAGGCTCACTAGGGACATGTTGATGTCTGTTATTCACACATGTATTACGATTTCCGGATAACACAATTATAGCATGAATAAAGACAATTATCATGAACAAGGAAATATAATAATAATGCTTTTATTATTGCCTCTAGGGCATATTTCCAACACCCGTGATCAACCACTTGGTCACATTGAGCTCATTATGATGATGCATTACCGAGTGGGCCCAGAGATACCTCTCCGTCATACGGAGTGACAAATCCCAGTCTCGATTCGTGCCAACCCAACAGACACTTTCGGAGATACCCGTAGTGTACCTTTATAGTCACCCAGTTATGTTGTGACGTTTGTCACACCCAAAGCACTCCTACGGTATCCGGGAGTTGCACAATCTCATGGTCTAAGGAAATGATACTTGACATTCGGAAAAGCTATAGCAAACGAACTACACGATCTTTGAGCTATGCTTAGGATTGGGTCTTGTCCATCACATCATTCTCCTAATGATGTGATCCCGTTATCAATGACATCCAATGTCCATAGTCAGGAAACCATGACTAGCTTTTGATCAACGAGCTAGCCAACTAGAGGCTCACTAGGGACGTGTTGTGGTCTATGTATTCACACATGTATTACGATTTCCGGATAACACAATTATAGCATGAATAATAGACAATTATCATGAACAAGGAAATATAATAATAACCATTTTATTATTGCCTCTAGGGCATATTTCCAACAGTCTCCCACTTGCACTAGAGTCAATAACCTAGTTACATTGTGATGAATCGAACATCCATGCAGTTCTGGTGTTGATCATGTTTTGCTGTAGGGAGAGGTTTAGTCAACAGATCTGCCACATTCAGGTCTGTATGTACTTTACAAATATCTATGTCTCCATTTTGAACACTTTCACGAATGGAGTTGAAGCGACGCTTGATATGCCTGGTCTTCCTGTGAAACCTGGGCTCCTTGGCAAGGGCAATAGCTCCAGTGTTGTCACAGAAGAGAGTCATCGGGCCCGACGCATTGGGTATGACTCCTAGGTCGATAATGAACTCCTTCACCCAGATTGCTTCTTGCGCTGCCTCCGAGGCTGCCATGTACTCCGCTTCACATGTAGATCCCGCCACAACACTTTGCTTGCAACTGCACCAGCTTACTGCCCCACCATTCAAAATATACACGTATCCGGTTTGTGACTTAGAGTCATCCAGATCTGTGTCGAAGCCAGCATCGACGTAATCCTTTACGACGAGCTCTTCGTCACCTCCATAAACGAGAAACATATCCTTAGTCCTCTTCGGGTACTTCAGGATATTCTTGACCGCTGTCCAGTGTTCCATGTCGGGATTACTTTGGTACCTTCCTACCAAACTTACGGCAAGGTTTACATCAGGTCTGGTACACAGCATAGCATACATGATAGACCCTATGGCCGAGGCATAGGGGATGACACTCATCTTTTTCTCTATCTTCTGCCGTGATCGGGCATTGAGCCGTGCTCAATCTCGTACCTTGCAATACAGGCAAGAACCCCTTCTTTGACTGATCCATATTGAACTTCTTCAATATCTTGTCAAGGTACGTACTCTATGAAAGACCAATGAGGCGTCTCGATCTATCTCTATAGATCTTGATGCCTAATATATAAGCAGCTTCTCCAAGATCCTTCATTGAAAAACACTTGTTCAAGTAGGCCTTTATGCTTTCCAAGAATTCTATATCATTTCCCATCAACAGTATGTCATCCACATATAATATGAGAAATGCTACAGAGCTCCCACTCACTTTCTTGTAAACGCAGGCTTCTCCATAAGTCTGCGTAAACCCAAACGCTCTGATCATCTCATCAAAACGAATGTTCCAACTCCGAGATGCTTGCACCAGCCCATAGATCGAGCGTTGGAGCTTGCACACCTTGTCAGCATTCTTAGGATCGACAAAACCTTCCGGCTGCATCATATACAATTCTTCCTTAAGGAAACCATTAAGGAATGTCGTTTTGACGTCCATTTGCCATATCTCATAATCATAGAATGCGGCAATTGCCAACATGATTCGGACGGACTTCAGCTTCGCTACGGGTGAGAAAGTCTCATCGTAGTCAACCCCTTGAACTTTTCGATAACCTTTAGCGACAAGCCGAGCTTTATAGATGGTCACATTACCATCCGCGTCTATCTTCTTCTTAAAGATCCATTTATTTTCTATGGCTCGCCGATCATCGGGCAAGTCAGTCAAAGTCCATACTTCGTTTTCATACATGGATCCTATCTCGGATTTCATGGCTTCCAGCCATTTGTCGGAATCTGGGCCCGCCATCGCTTCTTCATAGTTCGAAGGTTCACCATTGTCTAACAACATGATTTCCAGGACAGGGTTGCCGTACCACTCTGGTGCGGAACGTGTCCTTGTGGACCTACGAAGTTCAGTAGCGACTTGATCTAAAGTTTCATGATCATCATCATTAACTTCCTCTCTAGTCGGTGCAGGCACCTCAGGAACATTTTCTTGAGCTGCGCCACTCTCCGGTTCAAGAGGCAATACTTCATCAAGTTCTACTTTCCTCCCACTTACTTCCTTCGAGAGAAACTCTTTATCCAGAAAGGATCCATTCTTGGCAACAAAGATCTTGCCTTCGGAATTGAGGTAGAAGGTATACCCAATAGTTTCTTTAGGGTATCCTATGAAGACACATTTTTTTGATTTGGGTTCGAGCTTTTCAGGTTGAAGTTTCTTGACATAAGCATCGCATCCCCAAACTTTTAGAAACAACAGCTTAGGTTTCTTCCCAAACCATAATTCATACGGTGTTGTCTCAATGGATTTAGACGGAGCCCTATTTAAAGTGAATGTGGCAGTCTCTAAATCATAGCCCCAAAATGACAGTGGTAAATCAGTAAGAGACATCATAGATCGCACCATGTCCAATAGAGTGCGATTACGATGTTCGAACACACCATTACGCTGAGGTGTTCCAGGCGGCGTGAGTTGTGAAACTATTCCACATTTCCTTAAGTGTGTGTCAAATTCGTGACTCAAATATTCTCCCCCACGATCTGATCGCAAGAACTTGATTTTCCTGTCACGTTGATTCTCAACCTCACTCTGAAATTCCTTGAACCTTTCAAAGGTCTCAGACTTGTGTTTCATTAAGTAGACATACCCATATCTACTCAAGTCATCAGTGAGGGTGAGAACATAACGATAGCCACCGCGAGCCTCAACACTCATTGGACCGCATACATCAGTATGTATGATTTCCAATAAGTTGGTTGCTCGCTCCATTGTTCCTGAGAACGGAGTCTTGGTCATTTTACCCATGAGGCATGGTTCGCACGTGTCAAATGATTCGTAATCAAGAGACTCCAAAAGTCAATCTGCATGGAGCTTCTTCATGCGTTTGACACCTATGTGACCAAGGCAGCAGTGCCACAAGTATGTGGGACTATCATTATCAACCTTACATCTTTTGGTATTCACACTATGAATATGTGTAACATTACGCTCGAGATTCATTAAGAATAAACCATTCACCAGCGGGGCATGACCATAAAACATATCTCTCATATAAATAGAACAACCATTATTCTCGGATTTAAATGAGTAGCCATCTCGAATTAAACGAGATCCTGATACAATGTTCATGCTCAAAGCTGGCACTAAATAACAATTATTGAGGTTTAAAACTAATCCCATAGGTAAATGTAGAGGCAGCGTGCTGACGGCGATCACATCGACCTTGGAACCATTCCCGACGCGCATCGTCACCTCGTCCTTCGCCAGTCTCCTCTTATTCCGCAGCTCCTGCTTTGAGTTACAAATGTGAGCAACCGCACCGGTATCAAATACCCAGGAGCTACTACGAGTACTGGTAAGGTACACATCAATTACATGTATATCACATATACCCTTTAGTGTTGCCGGCCTTCTTGTCCGCTAAGTATTTGGGGCAGTTCCGCTTCCAGTGACCACTTCCCTTGCAATAAAAACACTCAGTCTCAGGCTTGGGTCCATTCTTTGACTTCTTCCCGGTAGCTTGCTTACCGGGCGCGGCAACTCCCTTGTCGTCCTTCTTGAAGTTCTTCTTACCCTTGCCTTTTCTTGAACTTAGTGGTTTTATTCACCATCAACACTTGATGTTCCTTTTTGATTTCCACCTTCACTGATTTCAGCATTGAATATACTTCAGGAATGGTCTTTTCCATCCCCTGCATATTGAAGTTCATCACAAAGCTCTTGTAGCTCGGTGGAAGCGACTGAAGGATTCTGTCAATGACCGCGTCATCCGGGAGATTAACTCCCAGCTGAGTCAAGCGGTTATGCAACCCATACGTTTTGAGTATGTGCTCACTGATAGAACTATTTTCCTCCATCTTACAACTGAAGAACTTGTCGGAGACTTCATATCTCTCGACCCAGGCATGAGCTTGGAAAACCATTTTCAGCTCTTCGAACATCTCATATGCTCTGTGTTGCTCAAAACGCTTTTGGAGCCTCGGTTCTAAGCTGTAAAGCATGCCGCACTGAACGAGGGAGTAATCATCAGCACGTGACTGCCAAGCGTTCATAACGTCTTGGTTCTCTGGGATGGGTGCATCACCTAGCAGTGCTTCTAGGACATAATCTTTCTTGGCAGCTATGAGAATGATCCTCAGGTTCCGGACCCAGTCCGTATAGTTGCTGCCATCATCTTTCAGCTTGGTTTTCTCTAGGAACGCGTTGAAGTTGAGGACAACATGGGCCATTTGATCTACAAGACATATTGTAAAGATTTTAGACTAAGTTCATGATAATTAAGTTCATCTAATCAAATTATTCAATGAACTCCCACTCAGATGGACATCCCTCTAGTCATCTAAGTGAAACATGATCCGAGTCAACTAGGCCGTGTCCGATCATCACGTGAGACGGACTAGTTAACATCGGTGAACATCTTCATGTTGATCGTATCTTCTATACGACTCATGCTCGACCTTTCGGTCTTCCGTGTTCCGAGGCCATGTCTGTACATGCTAGGCTCGTCAAGTCAACCTAAGTGTATTGTGTGTGTAAATCTGGCTTACACCTGTTGTATTCGAACATTAGAATCTATCACACCCGATCATCATGTGGTGCTTCGAAACAACGAACCTTCGACGGTGCATAGTTAGGGGGAACACTTTCTTGAAATTATTACGAGGGATCATCTTATTTAATCTACCGTCGTTCTAAGCAAATAAGATGTAAAACATGATAAACATCACATGCAATCAAATAGTGACATGATATGGCCAATAACATTTTGCTCCTTTTGATCTCCATCTTTAGGGCTCCATGATCATCGTTGTCACCCGCATGACACCATGATCTCCATCATCATGATCTCCATCATCGTGTCTTCTTGAAGTTGTCTCGTCATCTATTACTTCTACTACTATGGCTAACGCTTTAGCAATAAAGTAAAGTAATTACATGACGTTTATGTTGACACGCAGGTCATAAATAAATTAAGACAACTCCTATGGCTCCTGCCGGTTGTCATACTCATCGACATGCAAGTCGTGATTCCTATTACAAGAACATGATCAATCTCATACATCACATATATCATTCATCACATCCTTTTGGCCATATCACATCACACGGCACATGCTGCAAAAACAAGTTAGACGTCCTCTAATTGTTGTTGCAAGTTTTTACGTGGCTGCTATAGGTTTCTAGCAAGAACGTTTCTTACCTACGCCAAAACCACAACGTGATATGCCAATTTCTATTTACCCTTCATAAGGACCCTTTTCATCGAATCCGGTCCGACTAAGGTGGGAGAGGCAGACACCCACTAGCCACCTTATGCAACTAGTGCATGTCAGTCGATGGAACCAGTCTCACGTAAGCATACGTGTAAGGTCGGTCCGGGCCGCTTCATCCCACGATGCCGCCGAATCAAGATAAGACTAGTAACGGCAAGTAAATTGACAATATCAACACCCACAACTGCTTTGTGTTCTACTCGTGCATAGAAACTACGCATAAACCTGGCTCTGATTCCACTGTTGGGGAACGTAGCAGAATTTTAAAATTTTCTACGCATCACCAAGATCAATCTATGGAGTCATCTAGCAATGAGGGAGAGGAGAGTGCATCTACATACCCTTGTAGATCGCGAGCGGAAGCATTCAAGAGAACGGGGTTGATGGATTCGTACTCGCCGTGATCCAAATCACCGATGACCTAGTGCCGAACAGACGGCAACTCCGCGTTCAACACACGTACGGTTGGGAAGACGTCTCCTCCAACTTGATCCAGCAAGGGGGGAAGAGAGGTTGATGGAGATCCAGCAGCACGATGGCGTGGTGGTGGAAGCAACGGTGATCTCGGCAGGGCTTCGCCAAGCTCAAGGAGAGGGAGGAGTGTCACGGGAGGGAGAGGGAGGAGCCAGGGGCTAGGGTGCGGCTGCCCTCCCTCCCCCTACTATATATAGGACCCCTAGGGGGGCGCCGGCCCTAGGAGATGCAATCTCCAAGGTGGGGCGGTGGCCAAGGGGGGTGGAGTGCCCCCCAAGCCAAGTGGGGCACCCCCCACCCCTAGGGTTTCCAACCCTAGGCGCAGGGGGAAGCCCATGGGGGGCGCACCAGCCCACTAGGGGCTGGTTACCCTCCCACTTCAGCACATGGGGCCCTCCGGGATAGGTGGCCCCACCCGGTGGACCCCCGGGTGTCGGTGTTCTAGGAACGGGGGTCCCCAGACTTGCCTGTCTCCGGCCTGCGGCGTGGCTCAAAGGGGGCCTAGCATGGCCCATCTTCATCAACACGGACCCAAGACCCTCGCGAGGGGCCAAGCCTCGCGGGGCGGACGACACGGAGCTTCCTCAGGCACGGCCTCATCAGGCTAGCTCGCGAGGAGGCGGAGAAATCAAGGCTGGGTACCTCACGAGGTGCCCGTGACGCAAGCCATGACGACCAAGGGTGCCAGGCGGGCGCCAGCCCGCGTAGTGTCCTCCTTTCCTCTTTGGTGCAAAGGGAGCAAGCGCAGGCGAGAGCATCAAGCAAAGGCACCCGTTTCGGTGCAGCGAGACCAAGACCAGCCCAACGGCAGGGAGGAAGTCATTGTGGAGCCCAAGCCAGCGTCACCACCAGAGTCTTTGGCAGGCGAGGACCAACTTTAGTCAGGATAAGTGTACCCGATGTTCCCCTTCAAAATGGCCAATTGTTGGTGCCCTTCCCGCTCAATATTTGGGAAGAGGCCCAGGGCCTTTGCCTATAAATAGGACTAGCCACCCCCAGAGGAGGGGGGATGAGATGAGATCAGGTAGATGAGACCAGGGATAAGATCAGAGCGGCAAGAGAGAGAGTGAGAGAGAGAGAGAGAGAGAAGGGTGACTGAACTCCTCCTAGCAGTTCATCCTCCCAGCCAAGAACAGGCCCTCGCGAGGCTGTTCTTCCTTGTATTGCTCATCATCATCAGCCCAAGAGGCAATCCACCAAACCACACTGGAGTAGGGTATTACACCACAACGGTGGCCCGAACCAGTATAAACCCTGTGTCTCTTGTGTTGTTCTTTCCATAGCTTAGATCTTAGCGAGGCGGTGGGGTGCAGGTAGGTAGAAGGCGAAATCTCCGCACTCACCCTAGTGTTCGAACCTCAAGGGTCTGCTGGAACCCGAAATCCGACACCGGGACCCTTCCGGTGGTCCCGGTACAATACCGATTACCCCCGAAACTTTCCCGATAGCCGAAACTTGACTTCCTATATATAAATCTTCACCTCCGGACCATTCCAGAACTCCTCGTGATGTCTAGGATCTCATCCGGGACTCCGAACAACTTTCGGGTTACCGTATACTAATATCTCAACAACCCTAGCGTCATCGAACCTTAAGTGTGTAGACCCTACGGGTTCGGGAGACACGCAGACATGACCGAGACGAGTCTCCGGTCAATAACCAACATCGAGATCTGGATACCCATGTTGGCTCCCACATGCTCCTTGATGATCTCATCGGATGAACCATGATGTCGAGGATTCAATCAATCCCGTATACAAATCCCTTTGTCAATCGGTACATTACTTGCCCGAGACTCGATCGTCGGTATCCCAATACCTCGTTCAATCTCATTACCAGCAAGTCACTTTACTCGTACCGTAATGCATAATCCCGTGATCAACCACTTGGTCACATTGAGCTCATTATGATGATGCATTACCGAGTGGGCCCAGAGATACCTCTCCGTCATACGGAGTGACAAATCCCAGTCTCAATTCGTGCCAACCCAACAGACACTTCCGGAGATACCCGTAGTGTACCTTTATAGTCACCCAGTTACGTTGTGACATTTGGCACACCCAAAGCACTCCTACGGTATCCGGGAGTTGCACAATCTCATGGTCTAAGGAAATGATACTTGACATTCGGAAAAGCTATAGCAAACGAACTACACGATCTTTGAGCTATGCTTAGGATTGGGTCTTGTCCATCACATCATTCTCCTAATGATGTGATCCCGTTATCAATGACATCCAATGTCCATAGTCAGGAAACCATGACTATCTTTTGATCAACGAGCTAGCCAACTAGAGGCTCACTAGGGACGTGTTGTGGTCTATGTATTCACACATGTATTACGATTTTCGGATAACACAATTATAGCATGAATAATAGACAATTATCATGAACAAGGAAATATAATAATAACCATTTTATTATTGCCTCTAGGGCATATTTCCAACAATAACCTCATAGCGAAACATCTTGCCCCCCTGCCTCCCCTGCGCCGGTGCTAGGATCGACAGTATGGGGCTGTGATCAGATGTGGCTGTTGTAAGATGTTGCACCCCCGCATGGGGGAATCATTCACACCGTTCGACTATCCCTAGTGCTTTGTCCAGCCGGACTCGCGTATAAGTGCCACCGTTGACTCTTTTCTCGTAAGTCCATCGACTGCCGCTGAAACCCAAGTCTACAAGGCCGCATACATCTACGACGTCTCGAAAACCTTGTATTTGTGATTGGCTTATAGTGCCCACTCCGTCATGCTCATCGTGCTGAAGCACCCCATTAAAGTCACCAATGCAAACCCAAGACATATTCTGCAAATTTGCCAAGTTCTTCATTGTATCCCATGTTTGATGACGGAGGTGGGTCCAAGCCTCCCCATAGGAGCATGAAATCCTACATGGATCCCCTCCCAGATTGCTAACCTTAGCATCAATATGATACCTCGAATAGCCCAAAGTTTCAATCTTTATTTCATTATTCCAAAACATAGCCAAACCTCCACTTCTACCGAAGGAATCAACAGCAAAAGAGTTATCATAACCTAAAGTACTTGCTAATCCTTCAGCTCTAACTCCAGAAATTTGAGTTTCCACTATGCAAAGTACTCTAGGAGCAAACTTTTGCGCCAATTCACGCAGCTCTTGAATTGTCGGGGCGTTGCCTATCCCACAACAATTCCAGCATAAGAGATTCATTGCGCCCGGCGGTCCTCCGCCGGGGAGGCCATCGATCTTGCATCATTTCCTTTCCCCCCGTTGGGGGTCTTCTTGTGTCCTCCATTGCCGTTCTTTTTAGCCATAACAGTTGTCTTGGACCTCTTTGGATCCTGCTTAGGGGGCGGGCTTAGAGGGATTACAGCTCCTCCCGCATTATTCTTTCCGGCAAGGACCAACTCTGATCCGGTGATAGCAGCAGGTTTTGTAACCCCCACGACTTCTTCTGACATGCGCTTGCGACTGGGATCGCCTTCGTCCATATGAGCATCCTCATGCACCCCATCTTCTTCCCTCGCCTCCTGCTGGCCTTTGGTTTTCTGTCTCCTGTTACGACGACGCGTCCCCCAAGCAGTAGTTGCTGGTTCATGCAGATTTTTGAAGACTAGGGCTGATGGAGGATGAACACCATCACCGTGCTCCTTGAATTCATGACCCATAAAGCCACACACTTGGCACCAGTCCGGAAGGCGTTCATATTTCACAGCAAAGATTCCCCTCTCGTCTCCCCGGACGTTAGATGTGGCCTTCTTGATTGGATTACGTACATCAAGCCGCACACGGACCCAAAAAAATTCCCCTTGAAATCAAAGGATGAGGGTTCAGAATCCACAAACTTGCCAATCTTGGACGCCAAAGCTTTGACCTTTCCATGGAAGGCTATTGGGAGGTCGATAATCCGTGCCCAAATATCAAACTTGAAAAGCTCAATGGTTGATGGCTTGGAGTATCCATCGTAAGTAGCAATGATGACCGGATTTCCTCTAAAGTGCCATGGGCCACCCTAAGTTACTGTTTCCCAATCACCCAAGCAATTGAATTGCATCTGGAAGAGATTTTCTTCTAGGGTTTTGACCTTTACCTCCCTTGCTAGGTCCCAAGCAGTTCTCATATTACGAAAGAACCAGTAGGCGTTGAATCCTTTATCCATATGCACCCGAACCAATATCATCCATCGAAGGTCCTCCTCCGCCGGGGCATCAGATTCCTCAAAAACAACATCATCAAGATCATCCTCCTGCAAGGCCAGTTCCTTCATCAGATCCTCGATCTTCCCCTTCTTCTTGCCTCCCATCGCAGATGATTCTCCAACTCGAGCCATGACCGGGTTACCCCCAAATCAGATCGATCTCTTCGCCTGGAAGCGGGAGATAGATATTTTACCCTTCCTCCCACCCTACCTGCGAAACCCTAGCAAGGTCAGGGAGCAGTCGAAGACTACCCCGCCGGCCTAGTGTAGAGGACGGGAGCAGGGGGCGGTTGGCGATGAAGGTATCAACATCGCCACAGGCGACGAGAGGAAGAGAAACCCTACACGTGAGGGAAAGTTCCTACTTGTATGTCAGAGAGAGTTTTTTTTTCTTTGGGCTAGTGGTGCACTGGGAGGCAGGCCATGCAGCGGTGCTAGCCTGCTAGGGAGGCTCAATATAGTCTCGATGGCTTAGGCGGACGTGCGACGGACGAATTTTCAGGCCCAATATAGCCTCGATGGCTTAGGTGGACGTGCAACGGACGAAATTTAAAGTATGACGGCGGACGAAATTACGGTGTAAGAAGCAATAGCCCGTTTCTTATTTCATATAGGTATATAATATGAGTATAGATATATAGATATTTTCTGAAGTTAATGGCCATGACTGTACCACATCTCATTTACAAAATCATGAAACTTTACATGTCTCACACTCGAAAAAGTACAATGCTAGGGTCGATTCCCTCAGGAATCTGCTGCTCGTCACACGTCTCCGGCAGTGACAGCGCGATCTTGGTGGCAAACTCCAGGTAGCTCTCGAACTTGTTGCTGTCGCCAGCACTCTTGTTCCCCTTCATCTTCGTGTTAGAGCTACCATGACCATGCAGCAGCTCCTCCATCATGAGGTGGTGCTTGACTGCACGGAGCCGGAAGGTCCAGTTGCCGGTGGCCCAGTCGAAATTGTAGAGCGGCAGAAACCGGTGGCCGTGCGCCGCGACGAAGTCGATGGCGGCAAGGATGAACCGGAACTCCTCCGGTGGGAGGTAGTAGGCGAAGCTCACCCTCGTCCATCCCGGCTTCACACCGTGATAGCCCTAGAGGAAGAAACAAGTTCAGTCAAATTTGTTAACTAGTAGTAAAACGTATACAAAGTTGTGTGTTTCGAATGATATAATGCTAATGCCAGTGATTCTCAGAGATGTTTCTTGTACTTACCTTAAGAATGGCGGAGCGGATGCGAAGGGAGAGCTCCTCGCCGACGCCGAGGAGGGCGTGCCCGTACGGGCTCGCGCGGCCGCAGCCGCCCCTGGCCTGGATGCCGAACAGATCGTTCATGAGCTTGGCGACGAACCGCCCGTGGAGGGGCAGCCGCCGCCGCCTCCTCCCCAGCGCCGCGTCGCCGCCGGGGTAGACGAGGAACGAGAATATCGGCAGGCGACGCGCCTCGACGCTACCGAGCACCTCGACGGCGGGGTTGGACAGGAGCCACCGCATGGCGGCGTCGGCGTGGACGCGCTCGCGGAGCGCGATGGCGCCGAGCCCGACGTGCTCCTTGACCCAGAACGCGAGCGACGCGCGCACCTTCTGTGTGATGGGCGGCGTGCCGGCGTCCTCGCGCTCCTCCACGTCGTCGAGGTACACCGTGTCGTCCTCGCTGCGCCCGTTCACGTAGGCGACGGTGCCCCCGCCGCACGTGGTGGGCGGCAGCGAGGCGAGGCGGTAGAGGGAGCGGTTCATGAGCAGGAGGCCCGGCGTGCCGGGGCCGCCGGGGAACTTGTGAGGGCTGAGGAAGACGGCGTCGTAGCCGTCCATGTCGCCCGACCTCATGTCGATCTCCACGTAGGGCCCGCTGCACCGTACGCAATGTCAACGTCATGCACGCGCCGCACAGGAATGGGAATGTGTCACACCATTATTTCATGGAGACAGACACGCTACATGTACGTACGGCACGAAAATAATTCTCTTTACTCGTACTGCTGCTACTCGTGGTCGATGTATTAGGGCTCCTTTAATTCAAAGAAATTGCATAGGATTTTTGGAGGATTTGAACCCTTAGAAATTTTTCCTATGATGCTCATTTAATTCATAGGATTGGCATCCTTAAAAAATTTTCCATAGGATTCATTTGTACTACATTTTGAAGGAAAATTTTCATCCACTCAAATCTCTTTGTAGAATTCCTTTATTTTTTCCGCGCTATCAAACATTCTTTCAAATCCTGTAGGATACTATCCATCCTATTCCTGTATTTTTCCTATTTCTTTACTTTGACAATCCTGTAAGTCAAAGAGGCCCTTAGTTTTCCTTTTCGAAAGCGTGGTCGCTGTATTAATTGCTAACAGTAAGTTGATGAATGCATGGGTGAAGGCAATCGAGCCGAGGGGCCGATCGTCCTTTTTGTCCGGTAACAACAGGCGGAGAGCGCAAAACACATTCATTGTACCACCACGACGACCAGCGATATTTCTTGTCACACTAAAGGATGGCTGCCCGACCCGATCGGCCAGGTGCAGGAAGCAGCTGCACATTGGACGGCTTTCGCTCGTAGAAAACCGTGCAACAAAACTTTCATCTCGCACCATTCCTAAGTGATAATGTTGAATTCACAAAAAAAATGTGATAATATTGAGAAAGAGAGTCCCCATCAGACGGATGAGGAGTTTAATATGTGAGGGGACTTTTCGCTGATCTAGCTATAATGTTCTAAAATACTAAGCATGATGAACAAGATTTAAATGTTGATGAGTGCAATCAAGCCCCGACAACTTTACCACTGTTGGAGCTACGTCATAGGAAAATGGGCCACGTCTAGCCTAGCCTAGCACATAAGAAACATAGTATGGTATCGATAGTAAACTGAGCCCTGAGGGGAAAGTAGCCGGCCTTCCTTTGTACTAGCCTGCCCAACTTTGATTGTGTAGCTCCATCACTGAATTTCGCCACCCTATAAACAATTATTTCCGGTGGATCCAACCACATCGCCCTTCACTATCTAGGATTTGGAAGACGATGTCGGCGGCTATGGTGAAGGTTCACATTTGGACAAAAGCTTGACCCCTCGTGATGGCATGAAAGCAAAGATACATAATTAAGAGTTAGCAGAGGTTGGCAATCTTCTTTTTTGCCGGAGAACAGAAGTTGGCAATCGCCTCATGAAGGCTATGGTAGCAGCAAACCATCACATGTTGTTTTTCAAATGATAGATGATCACATCACCACCATGCTTTACAATGTTTCCTCATGCATTGATAATGTGTAACCTCATCTCTATTGTTATTCCAAGTGTCCGAGTGTTGGTTGACAAAGGGGCTCTGAATCCCCACTTGGTGTGTTGTTCATTTCCTAGGTCTGTTTGTCATGGTTGTAATTGGTCAAATGTTCAGGGGGTTTCATCTTCCTGCTTCTATCTTATATCCCATCGATGTGAAGCTCGTGCCATGCTTCAAGCCGATGTGTGAGTGGTATAACCTCTATCTCATTATTGCAAGCGATTTGTGTGATCTGTTGTCTTTGGAACTAGCTTTGGGCTAGGTGTTATCGGAACAAGTTTTGGGTTAGGTAGTATTACCTTCATAACTACCTTCGAGCTAAGTTCTAACTTCGGAACTAGCTTCAAGCTTGTAGCCTTTGGGAGACCTAGATCTCAACTCCTTGGATCCGCAATACATACGGAAAACCAATGTGGCAATTCAGGCAACATCGAATGACAGGGGAAAAAGTGTGTCTCAACTCTCGACTGCTCAAAGCATTTTCTGGCATCACTCGCTTTCTAAACCAGTGTGTTTCCAAAACCACTACTGTTCATGCATACCCAACAACACTGAGGTTGACGAAATTCATGGAAAAAGATATCAAGACCTACATTACCAATTCAATATCAATTGATTCATCACGGAATATGTTTTGAAAGTATAATTATTTGATGTGGTAAATGTTCCTATTTTTTATAATCTTGGTCCAACATAAGTATATTTAGTCGTTGTAGTAACTGGTGTTACCTTTTCTACAATCTTTGGTCAAACTTAAGAAAAATTTGACTTGCGAAGAACTTAGAGAACCTATTTTCCGGGAATGAGCGAGCAGTAAATTTAATTCGGGGGTATCTATTTTGGACCAAATACACCCGGGCATGGCTCCTACAATATTGTAAAAGGTCCCAAAGTATGAAGCGGTGATAGCAAGTTTCATCACAACTTGAGATGCGCTACCGACTTTTCCAGGTCAATGCCCTTCGTTGTCTAGCCAGACTTGCTGTGATCAAGCACTAATAGAGAAACATTGAGCGAGGCATTAAGACAGACCACTTCCATGCTGAGAGGGACCGGCCGGAGAGGAGATCCGCAAGATCAACTAGGACAGGACTTGTATTTGCTACAGTATATAATGTGCGCGGTACGTTCTCAACTCTCAAGTCAATGTTCGCTTGTGCTCTACACTGTTCTGGCGTGCAATTGCTTGGCACCAGTAACCGCATCAGCCAAGTCAAAGTGGCGACCGATAACTCATCATCCAGCAGGGCTGCTATATTTAATTGGCGCAGCGCTGGCCGGCATGGCAGCAGCCAGCAGAGCAGGTGGAGTGTGGCAACGGACAAATTTCTCGTGCTTGCGGGTTGCGATGTCAAAGCGCGGTGGAAATCTGGTTGGTTTTCTGTTGGAATTAGTATTGCCGATCATATTTAATTAATCCACTGGTATGACTTCTGACCGGGAGAACACCGTGGGTTTACTGGACCGTCAAACGGGAGCACCGGGTGATAGATAGCAATGGCAGTACGTGTCCACGAAAACGGGAGAAATGCTAATATGAGCTCTGTTTTGTGTACTAATATCCATTTCTTTTTGCGAAAATATGTAATACGGAATATCGAAAATTCTGGTATCTATAGATGAAACTTGTTAGATGTGTATGTTGGGATTTCATTTTTGCAACTTATCTATCTAGTTTCTATAGATGAAACTTGTTAGATGTAATGGACGGCGGGTTGGGTCGAGCTTGATAACATGTAAGCATCATTTGCGAATATTCCAAACTCACAAACACTAGCCTAATGAACGTTATTACTGCAAAAAAGTAGATTGTTTCCAAATAAATGCCAATCAAAAACAACATGTTCGATCGATCATGGTGTTGGTGCACAATATAAGACTAAAACATTGGGATTGGCTACGTGGACGTACCTCGCGGCAAAGTCGAAGCAAGCGAAAGCCCCATGCTGGTGCAGGACGCGCGCGATCGCTCGGGTATCGGCGACGATGCCGGTGACGTTGCTGCACGCCGAGAATGACCCCAGCATGGGCCGCTTCGCGTACTCGGGGGAGCCCAGCGCGCGCCGGAGCGCGGCGAGGTCGACGAGCCCGTCGTCGCCGGCACCGACCTCCACGACGTCCGCCAGGCTCTGCCGCCACGACAGCAGGTTGGAGTGGTGCTCGTAGGGTCCCACGAAGACCACCCACCGCTCCTCCGCGCGCAGCTGCGCGAGCAGCCTCGCCCGCAGAAGCGGCCCCGCCGGCGCGGCCATCCCCATCGCCTCCTGCAGCCGCTTCACCGCCGCCGTGGCGCCGGACCCGCAGAAGATCAGCGCGTCGTCGGCACCGGCGCCCATGCACCGCTTGATGTAGCTCGCCGCCGTCCTCACCATCTTCGTCGTCCTGCTCCCGACGTAGCTGTCCTCCGTGTGCGTGTTCCCTAAACATCACACGCACGTCGATCGTGTCAATCATTCCCGCACGTTCTCTTGCGTGCTAGATCCTCATGCAAAGTATTAGTGCTGATCGAGCTGACCGTAGAAGGGGAGGACTTGTGTGAGGATGTAGTCCTCGATGTAGCGGAGGCCGCGCCCGGAGGCGGTGTGGTCGGCGTAGACGAGGGCGCGGCGGCCGAACGGCGTGTCGAACTCTGCGTCGCGGCCGACCATCTGCGATCGCACCCACTCCACCTTCTCCTCCGCCTCGGCGCTCCGCTCCGACTTGGCGCGGAGCAGGCTCAGCAGGGTCTCCTTGTCGTTGCCGATCGTCGTGGCCTCGACGCGGTCGGCGCCGTCCGCCATGGCCGCCCGAAGGGACGGCATGCTAAACTAATTTGCTTGCTTGCACAATGCAAATGCTCTACAAAACGTCACCGGTCGGAGGCATGTATATAGTAGGAGTACTTGTGTATAAATTACAGGATATATTGTATTATTTTTTTCCTTTGTCTTGTGAGCTTATCTAACCTTTGCATGGGCATGAGCGCATGGCTCTCCGTGCAATTATGTAGCTTGCAGTCCTTTGCTACACGTACGTGTCCAAGTTTATGTTCACATGCAAATTTGAAACTAGTAGCTACATATGATCAACTAATTTATACCATTAAAAATCGAACAAATCAGTGTCAGCGTCAATTGATGAGATCACACGAGACGACTAAACCCATGGCTTCTTTGGTCAATGTCTTGGTTGCAAAATTGCGGTACCAGCTTGAAGAAATTTCAATGTCCTACGTGATCAAAGTCGTGCAGCTGGAGCGTACGTATAGGTGTTTTCCATACTTCCATTTGGTCGGATCTCAGTGTAGTTACATCACACACTGAAATCTCATCACTGTCAAAAAAAGATTTAACCGCCGGCTATTACTCCATTTACAAAAAAAAAATCGTAGACGACTCGATGGACAGTTGGACACATGTCGTCCAACAATTTCTGTAGGTTTTTATAACGGATCAGCTGACATACGAGGGAGATTATTTATATCCAGCAGGCATCAGCGCACGACTTTTTTAGATGGGATGTGTTGTGCGTGGGAGGTTAATTGCTTATGATGGTTTGGTCCGTAAATGAAATGAACTATGGTTGAGGGCATCTCCAACATCGATCCTCAAATCACCCGCGTACGTTCGGCACGAGCAGTCCGAACGTGTTTTGTCATTCAATGTAGCCCTATATCGGTCCGCTTGCCGGTTCGACCGTGTTTTTTCCCGCAAACAGAAGACAAAGTGGAGGTAGGAAGAGGGCAAGGGGCTTTGCTGGCGTCCAGACCGCTGCCACACCCGCGCCTGACTGCCCTAGCCCACCACAAATCCCCACCCACATCTCCCGCGCTTTCCATTGAATGCACGCGCCGCTTGTCGTGCTGCATTCATGCTGACCCAGAGCATGTAGCGGCTGACATTGATGCCCGCGATTTGACCGGACGGGAGGCGATGCTGACGAACGTGACATGTCGAATCAACTCCGGCCGCTGCGCCGCATTGAAACAGGCTGACCACCCCTTCGCCTGGCTTGGCCGCGGCTTTTCAAGTCGTGCAGTGTGCAGCATGAGGTGTATAGCGGCTCCTCCACGACCGGCAGACAACTGCAGGATAAGGCTGCCACGGCCCTCCGGCGTCATACCGCCGCTGGTGGGAGGATGACACGGACAACGATGACAGTGCAGCGGGGCACGATGGTGTAACGCCCTCGATTCAATCATACACTAATCATACACGCAAATGTGTACGATCAAGATCAAGAACTCACGGAAAGATATCACAACACAACTCTAGACACAAATTAAAATAATACAAGCTTTATATTACAAGTCAGGGCCTCGAGGGCTCGAATACATAAGCTCGAAAACACAAAAGTCAGCGGAAGCAACAATATCTTAGTACAGACATAAGTTACACAAGTTTGCCTTAAGAAGGCTAGCACAAAAGCAACATTGATCGAAAAGGCAAGACCTCCTACCTGGGAGCCTCCTAACTACTCCAAGTCGTCAGTGGTGTCATCTGGCTCCTGGGGTCCGTCATCTGGTCGCAACAATCGGGTATGGGGAAAAAAGAAGTAGCAAAGCAACCATGAGTACTCATCCAAAGTACTCGCAAGACTTACATCAGATCTAAACTAAGTATGCATCTATATCAAAGGAAATAGGCTGTATCTGTGGACTAAACTGCAGAATGCCAGAAAGAAGGGGAAAGCCTAGCCTATCGAAGACTAGCATCTTCAAGCATCTTGCAGCATATAGAAGAGTACAGATCAACATAATGTAAAGTAGTAGTGTTATCAACCTCGGCCAGAGATCCTTTCTCGACTCCCAGCGAGAAAGCAATCCCAGAGCCATACTATCCATTCATCATAACCATGTCCCGTATCCATTTCTCATCTCAAATGTCCAGTTCTAGTTGTATCGATCGGGATACAACTCCAAGTGTCCGTTACCGTAGGACATGCTATCGATAGATGTTTTCTTCCCTGCAGGGGTGCACCAACTTACCCACCACGCTCGATTAACTCCGGCCGGACACACTTTCCTGGGTCATGCCTGGCCTCGACCAAACAATACGCCGCAACCCGACCTAGGCTTAATAGAGAGGCCAGCACGCCGGACTAAACCTATGCCCCAGGGGTCATGGGCCATCTCTCCGAGAACTCTTACACGTTGCGTACGCGACCGCTGAGCAGACCTAGCTACCTCCTTCAAAAAGGCAGGTGCTTACCAGTCCAACCCGGCGCGTGCCGCTCAGTCGTTGACGTCTATTAAGCTTCGGCTGATGTATACGACGCAGAACGCCCATACTATGCCCACGTGATGGTTAGTGCTATCAGGCCAGAGGCCCCTCGGATCAAATATCCAAACCATAGTGGATTAGGAGCACGCGGTAACGAGCAGAGACTCATGATCGATGTGACCCCGTCGCCCTGTCTCGAGTACTTGCGGCAAGGGCTAAGAATGCTCGGCCACGCCTCGTAAGTATCTCGCGGGCACCTTCCAGGTCAACCCGACTCCACATTACTCGTTATTAAGCTCGCGCGGGTACCCCTCAGGGCCGACCCGTCTTTAGTAACATGGTTCAGTGTAAAGTCATAGTAACTGTGTGTCTAACACCAAAGGTAAAAACCGAGGAATCACCCCCGGTGAATCCCACTCGATGTTATCATCAAGGTGAACGTAAGAGGATCCACCCTCGAGGTTCACATTTGATGGGTTGCACAACAGAGCCGTAACGGAAGTGGTTAAGGAGGAAATTACCCTTGATGACCATGACCGATTAGCTACACTATAGAGGTATCATCGGGAGTGATGTATGAGGTTCCACCCTCGGCACTCGATGGTAACTCTGCAGAGTCGTTCAACTAGGGGGGTGATGTGCGGTGTCGGGACCTGGACGTCGATCACGTTGATCGAGTCATCGAACATAAAGCGGGGCAACTGGGACAAGGTGGGGGTCACTGATGGATCACTAACCAACCTATACTAAGCAGTTTAGGACAAGTAGGTAAGGTATGAAAGCAGGTAACAAAAACAGGCTATGCATCAGTGTAGGATCATACATAAAGCAGTAGCAGTTCTAATGCAAGCATGAGAGGGAAAGAAATGGGCGATATCAGAATGCTCAAGGGGGGGGGTTGCTTGCCTGGTTGCTCTGGCAAGGATGGGTCGTCGTCAACGTAGTCGATCACATGGGCGGCATCGGTCTCCGGGTCTACCGGAGAGAAGAGGGGGAAGAAACAGTGAATATAAAGCAAACATAGCATCATAAAGCATAACGTGGCACTATGTTGTGCCGGGAGTGACCTAACGTATGGCTACACGATATAGGCGAAGGGGGGATTCAACCGGGTATATTTTCCCGGTTCCAAACCTGTGTCAAACAAATGACCGGAGGGGGAAATGTCCCATGTTCAGCCTGCTAGGGGCATGTGCCAGATGAACGGACCGCGTATTCGGATTCGTTGGATTTTTCTGAGCAACTTTCATATAGAAAACATTTTCATCCGAGGTACAATTTAATTTCTACGAATTTCTACAGATTAAACTATTTTTTGGAATTAATTAAATTAACAGGAAAGATAAAATGATGTCAGCATGACGTGCTGATGACATCAACGGTCAACAGACTCGCTGACCAGGTCAAACTGACCAGTAGGGCCCACCTGTCATTGGCAGTGGGCTAACAGCAGATCATTTTAACTTAAACAGACTAATTAGTGACTGGACCCCACCAGTCAGTGACTCACTAGTTTAGCTAATTACTTTTAATTAGGAAAATGTTTTAATTAGGTTAATTATGCGGTGGGGCTCGTGTGTCAGTGGCACTGAGTGCCCAATCAGCATAGTTGACCACGGTCAACATGGTCAACTAAGTCCAGGGGGGCCACGGGCAGCGACCCAGAGGCGGGCCCCGCCGGTGCCAGGTCAGCGTCGGTGCTGGAGCAACACCGGCGAGGCCATCCGCGGCGGCCGAACGCCGGAGACGGCCGGAATCGCGCTACGGCACATCATTTGAGCCGTGTTCGGGCGCGTTCGAACGGTGAGTGAGGGAGTCCTGGATTAGGGGGTGTCCGATAGCCGGACTATACCTTCGGCTGGACTCCTGGACTATGAAGATACAAGATTGAAGACTTCGTCCCGTGTCCGGAAGGGACTTTCCTTGGCGTGGAAGGCAAGCTTAACGATACGGATATGTAGATCTCCTACCATTGTAACCGACTCTGTGTAACCCTAGCCCTCTCCGGTGTCTATATAAACTGGAGGGTTTTAGTCCATAGGACGAACAATAATCATACCATAGGCTAGCTTCTAGGGTTTAGCCTCTCTGATCTCGTGGTAGATCTACTCTTGTACTACCCATATCATCAATATTAATCAAGCAGGACGTAGGGTTTTACCTCCATCAAGAGGGCCCGAACCTGGGTAAAACATTGTGTCCCCTGCCTCCTATTACCATCCGGCCTAGACGCACAGTTCGGGACCCCCTACCCGAGATCCACCGGTTTTGACACCGACATTGGTACTTTCATTGAGAGTTCCTCTGTGTCATCACTTTTAGGCCCGATGGCTTCTCCGATCATCAACAGTGATGCGATCCAGGGTGAGACTTTTCTCCCCGGACAGATCTTCGTATTCGGCGGCTTTGCACTGCGGGCCAATTCTCTTGGTCATCTGGAGCAGATTGAAAGCTACGCCCCTGGCCATCAGGTCAGATTTGGTAGTTTGAACTACACGGCCGACATCCACAGAGACTTGATCTTCGACGGATTCGAGCCACAGCCGAGCCCGCCGCACTGTCACGATGGGCATGATTTAGCTCTGCCGTCGAACAGTGCCCTGGAGGCCGCACCTGTGTCCGCTCCGACCCCTAGCTCGGAGCCGATCACACCCATCGAGGATGGGTGGTTAGACACCGCCTCGGCGGCTGCAATCTCTACGGCGATCGAGCCGAACACCAACCCTATTCTCTGCGTGGCCCGTGACTCCAAGGAGCCGGACTCCTCTCCAGACTCCGAACCCTCCGCGCCCCGACCGATCGAACCCGATTGGACGTCGATCATGGAGTTCACCGCCGCGAACATCTTTCAGCACTCGCCCTTCGGCGATATTCTGAATTCACTAAAGTCTCCTTCTTTATATGGAGAGCCCTGGCCGGACTATGGTCAGCAAGGTTGGGATGCGGATGATGAAATTCAAAGCCCACCCACCACCCACTTCGTAGCCACTGCGATGATTTAACCGACATGCTCGACTTCGACTCTGAAGACATCGACGGTATGGACGCCGATGCAGGAGACGATCAAGAACCAGCGCCTATAGGGCACTGGAAAGCCACCTAGTCGTATGATATATACATGGTGGACACCCCAAAAGAAGGCAATGGCGATGAAACAGCGGAGGATGACCCCTTCAAGAAGCAGCCTAAGCGCCGGCGTCAACGTCGCCGCTCTAAATTCCGCCAAAACAAAAACGGTGATTCCGGCACGGGAGATAATAACACCCCGGACAGTGCCGAAGACAACCACCTCCAGCAAGATTTAGCACAGGAGGATAGAGAAGCCATCCCTCATGAGAGAGCGGCAGACAGAGAGGTCGAGGACGATAATTATATGCCTCCCTCCGAAGACGAGGCAAGCCTCGACGACGACGAATTTGTTATGCCGGAGGATCCCGTCGAACAAGAGCGTTTCAAATGAGGCTTATGGCCACGACGAGCAGCCTCAAGAAAAAACAGCAACAGCTTAGAGCTGATCAAGATTTGCTAGCCGACAGATGGACTGAAGTCCTTGCAGCCGAAGAGTACGAACTCGAACGCCCCTCCAAGAGCTACCCAAAGCGCAGGTTGCTACCCCAATTAGAGGACAAGCACCTAAACCTACATCACCAGCGCATGATGCGGCCGACCGGCCACCCCGTGGCCGCGACAGAGAGGCCTCTCGGCCCTCCACTCAAGCCGCACCCCAGCACCGCTCACAAAATTCCAAGGCATGGGAAAATGCGCCAGACCTGCGAGATATATTGGAGGACAAGGCAAGGCAAACAAGATCGATCTATGGATCACGTGGGCGCCCCACGGCACGAGACGGTACTCGTCACGTCGGATACAGTAAATCCGGCCGGGCCGAACACAATAGACAAAGCTCGTTTGAGCTGCGTCGTGATGTAGCCCAATACAGAGGCGCCGCACACCCACTATGCTTCACAAATGAAGTAATGGATCATCAAATCCCCGAGGGTTTCAAACCTGTGAACATCGAATCATATGATGGCACAACAGATCCTGCGGTATGGATCGAGGACTATCTCCTTCATATCCACATGGCCCGCGGTGATGACCTACACGCCATCAAATAACTCCCACTCAAGCTTAAAGGACCAGCTCGGCATTGGCTTAACAGCTTCCCAGCAGAATCAATTGGTTGTTGGGAGGACCTGGAAGTCGCATTCCTCGACAACTTCCAGGGCACTTATGTGCGACCACCAGACGCCGATGACCTAAGCCACATAATTCAGCAGCCAGAGGAATCGGCCAGACAATTCTGGACACGGTTCCTAACCAAGAAAAATCAAATTGTCGACTGTCCGGCCGCAGAGGTGAAAGCACAAGTGCTCCCTGGGTGGTTTTGGTAATTAATGTCAACATATCTCTTGTTGGACTAACACTTTTACCTAGTATGTTTCAGATAAGTTCAACAATGGAGTGGCATGGACTAGAGGATGTGGAACCCCTTCAAGATGCTAAGGACAAAGGATTGGCTCAAGCTTCAAGATCAAGACTCTACATTTTCTATTTTAGTGATCCAAGATCACATTGAGTCTATAGGAAAAGCCAATACTATCAAGAGGGAATGAGGTCTTTCTTAATGGCTTGCTTGCTCAAAGTGCTTAGTGATATGCTCCAAAACCCTCAACTACCTTCCCACATCCACATATGACCTAAACCAAAAGTCAAACTCGGCCCCACCGATTCTATCTATCCGGCACCACCGAGTTTCAGATGTCATAGCCACTGCCACAAACCCTAGCAAATCGGTTTCACCAATAGGGATCTCGGTCTCACCGAGATGGGATTGTAATCTCTCTGTGTATGTCCATTACCAAGATCGGTCTCACCGAGTTTGAGCAATTGGTACTACCGATATTACAATGCAAACTCTCTGGTTAGCTTATTACCAAAATCGGTCCCACCGAGTTTGTGTAATCGGTCACACCGAGATTACGTTATGCCCTAACCCTAACCATATCGGTCCTACCGAGTTGCATCTCCGTCCCACCGAAAATCCTAACTGTCACTAGGTTTGCTGAATCGGTCCGACCGAGTTTAAGCATTCGGTCCCACCGAGTTTGGCAAATTGTGTGTAATGGTTAGATTTTGTGTGGAGGCTATATATACCCCTCCACCCACTCTTCATTCGTTGAGAGAGCCATCAGAACATACCTACACTTCCGATACACATTTTCTGAGAGAGAACCACCTACACTTGTGTTGAGGTCAAGATATTCCATTCCAACCATATGAATCTTGATCTCTAGCCTTCCAAGTTGCTTTCCACTCAAATCTTCTTTCCACCAAATCCAAATCCTATGAGAGAGAGTTGAGTGTTGGGGAGACTATCATTTGAAGCACAATAGCAAGGAGTTCATCATCAACACACCATTTGTTACTTCTTGGAGAGTGGTGTCTCCTAGATTGGCTAGGTGTCACTTGGGAGCCTCCAACAAGATTGTGGAGTTGAACCAAGGAGTTTGTAAGGGCAAGGAGATCGCCTACTTCATGAAGATCTACCGCTAGTGAGACAAGTCCTTTGTGGGCGACGGCCGTGATGGAATAGACAAGGTTGCTTCTTCGTGGACCCTTCATGGGTGGATCCCTCCGTGGACTTGCGCAACCGTTACCCTCCGTGGGTTGAAGTCTCCATCAACGTGGATGTACGATAGCACCACCTATCGGAACCACGACAAAAACATTCATGTCTCCAATTGCGTTTGAATACTCCAAACCCTTCTCTTTACATTCTTGCAAGTTGCATGCTTTACTTTCCGCTGCTCATATACTCATTGCATGCTTGCTTGATATGTATTGTGTTTGTTAAACTTGTGCTTAAACTCCACTTAAACTTAAGAATATTAAAAATTGTAACTTTTGGCACTTAGTGTCTAATCACCCCCCTCTAGACACCTCTTCTCGATCCTTTCAATTGCTATCAGAGCTTTGGTCTCCATTGCCTTGGTTTAAACACCATTGGAGGAAGATGGATGTGTCTACTTTGGGGAGTCTTAGACATAGAGTGCCTATTCTTGATGGAGAGTATTTTCATGAGTGAAAAAATGAAATGCTTGAGATTTTCAATGAATATCATTTGAACAAGTACATTACTAGCCCTTGTGCGCCTCATGTTGATCCTTTGCACCCTACCCTAGATGAAGATATTGACATGATTCGCAATCTTAGAACTGTTGAGCTCATCATTAGAGGCTTGCCTGGAAACTTGATTAGATGTTTGCCTACTCTCAAGTGTGCCTACACCATATGGAAATTTCTTGAGGAACTCTTTCCTGATTACTCCTTGAAAGATCTAGATGAAATCCTCCATAAGTCTATTGCTTTGATTAAGATGAGTTCCAGTGATCCCAAATTTGGTGACTGCTTATTTGAGCTTACTAATCTTACGAGTGCCAAAGGAGATGTTGAAATCATTAGCAATATCATTTCCAGAGCTATTAGAATTCATAAAGATAACTATAGAAATGATCATTTATCTAATGAATTGCCCTCTCTAGGAATTGATCAATCACAAGATGATGTTGAACATGAATACTCGGATGAGGATGATGATGATGATGATGATGATAGTGACTATGATCTCGATGATGCGATGAGACACTTTGGTCTTATGGCAAATCTTCGCGGCTACATGGCTGGAGGAAAGGAATGGGTCCTTGATAGTGGATGTACTGATCATATGACCGGAGATAAAGACATGTTCCGTGAGCTTGCTGAAAATGACGACCCTCGAAAGTATGTCACTTTTGGTGATAATTCAAAGGGTAAGGTGGTTGGCCTTGGTAAGGTGGCCATCTCACATGATAGCTCCATACAAAATGTCATGCTCGTTGAATCTCTTGGCTACAACTTACTTTCAGTATCTAGACTTGCTGATTTCGGTTTCAGTGTCCTATTTACTGAAGTAGACTGCCAAGTGTTTCATAGAGATAATCATAAATTGGTCTTTACCGGTATACGTAGAGGAGATCTTTACATTGTTGATTTCACTAAAAAGGCTCAACCTAAAACTTGCTTAATTGCCAAATCTTCTAAAGGCTGGTTGTGGCATAGAAGACTAGGTCATGTTGGTATGCGAAATCTTGATAAGCTTATTAAAGGTGATCATATCCTTGGAATAAAAGATGTCATATTTGACAAGGATAGACTTTGTAGTGCTTGTAAAGCAGGGAAACAAGTTGGAGGAAGTCACCGCGCGAAGAACATCATGACCACAAGAAGACCACTCGAGCTACTTCACATGGATCTCTTTGGTCCCAATGCCTACAAGAGTCTCGGTGGTAACTCATTTGGTCTAGTCATAGTTGATGATTTTTCAAGATTTACGTGGGTGTTCTTTCTTGATGACAAATTGCAGGTCCAAAAGATCTTCAAAAACTTCGCTAGGAAGGCCCAAAATCAGTTTGACGTGAAGATCAAGAAGGTTCGGAGCGACAATGGAACGGAGTTCAAGAACGCAAATGTGGACATCTTTCTTGAAGGAGAAGGGATTTCACACGAGTTCTCGGCTACGTACACACCTCAACAAAATGGAGTTGTTGAAAGGAAGAACCGGACTCTTATTGAGATGGCAAGAACGATGCTTGATGAGTACAAAACGCCAAAGCACTTTTGGGCGGAAGCGGTTGAGACAGCTTGTCATGCAACAAATCGCTTGTATCTTCACAAGCTACTCGGCAAGACGGCATACGAGCTCCTCACCGGTAACAAACCCCAAGTTGGATACTTTCGAGTATTCGGCTCAAAGTGCTACATTCTTGATAAGCATCGTCGTTCTAAATTTGCTCCTAAATCTCATGAAGGTTTCCTACTTGGTTATGGCCCAAACTCTCACACTTACCGTGTCTACAACAATTTCACCCAAAAGGTTGAAGAGACGGTAGATGTGAAGTTTGATGAATCTAACGGCTCGCAAGTAGAGAAATTGCCAATTGATGTAGGAGACAAAGACCCTTCAGAAGCAATTCAAGACTTGTCCATTGGCAAGTTTCGTCCAACGGAAGTGAAGGAGAGTACCTCGTCCGTCCAAGTGGAAGCTTCTACCTCACGACAAGGTGAACCAAGATTTGATACGGAAGCATCCACAAGTGGGACACGCCAAGATGAAGAAAACGAGGAAGCGCACCAAGATGAACATCAACAACCTCCTTCTCCACCACGACAAGAGAACGACAACGTCAACAATGAAGAAGGCCAAGAAGAAGCACAAGATGAAGAGGATGTTCCACCCCGACCCAAGCAAAAGCTTTCACGAGTTCGAGCAAGAATTGCTAAGGATCATCCCGTCGAGCAAATCTACAATGATATCCAAACCGGGAGAATCACTTGCTCTAAAACTCGTTTAGCTAACTTTTGTGAACATTACTCATTCATCTCTAGCATTGAACCTATGAAGGTTGAAGAAGCATTGGAGGATCCGGATTGGATAAACGCTATGCATGAAGAGCTACACAACTTTGAGAGAAATCAAGTGTGGACATTGGTCGAGAATCCCGACAACAACCACAACATCATTGGTACCAAATGGGTGTTTCGCAACAAGCAAGATGAAGATGGACAAGTGGTTCGCAACAAAGCACGTCTCGTCGCCCAAGGCTACACACAAGTTGAAGGTATGGACTATGGTGAGACATATGCTCCCATTGCTAGACTTGAGTCCATTCGCATCTTACTTGCTTATGCTAATCACCATAATATCACCTTGTACCAAATGGACATTAAAAGTGCTTTCCTAAATGGCAAAATCGAGGAGGAAGTTTATGTTAAGCAACCTCTCGGCTTCGTCAATCCTAAGAAACCTAATCATGTTTACAAACTTCACAAAGCCCTTTATGGTCTTAAACAAGCTCCTAGTGCATGGTATAAATGCTTGACCAAGTTCCTTATTGAAAAAGGCTTTGAAATTGGTAAAATTGATTCTACTCTTTTTACTAAAAGGGTTAATGGAGAACTATTTGTGTGCCAAATTTATGTTGATGATATCATATTTGGTTCAACTAACCCTCATTTTAGTGAGAAGTTTGCAAAGCTAATGTCGGAGAAGTTTGAGATGTCTATGATGAGTGAACTCAAATTCTTTCTCGGTTTGCAAATCAAGCAAACTAAGGAAGGTACCTTTGTCTCTCAAACAAAGTACACCAAGGACTTATTCAAGAAGTTCAATATGCAAGAATGCAAAGGTATGACTACACCCATGCCTACTAGTGGACATCTTGATTTGACCAAAGATGGTGAACTGGTTGATCAAAAGGTTTATCGCTCTATGATTGGTTCATTGTTATATCTATGTGCCTCTCGTCCCGATATTATGCTAAGCGTGTGCATGTGTGCACGATATTAAGCTGCTCCTAAAGAGTGTCATCTTAAGGCTGTGAAAAGGATAGTGAGATATGTTGGGATTCGTAGTAATTTCAAAAAAAATCCTACGCACACGCAAGATCATGTGATGCATAGCAACAAGAGGGGAGAGTGTTGTCTACGTACCCACGCAGACCGACTGCGGAAGCGTTGATGCGGCGTAGAGGAAGTAGTCGTACATCTTCACGATCCAACCGATCAAGCACCGAAACTATGACACCTCCGAGTTCGAGCAAACGTTCAGCTCGATGACGATCCCCAGACTCCAATCCAGCAAAGTGTCGGGGAAGAGTTCCATCAGCACGACGGCATGGTGACGATCTTGATGCACTACAGCAGCAGGGCTTCGCCTAAACTCCGCTATAGTATAATCGAGGAATATGGTGGCTGGGGGCACCGCACACGGCTAAGGAATAGATCATGTGGATCAACTTGTGTGTTCTAGGGTGCCTCTACCTTAGTATATAAAGGACTAGAGGGGGGAGGCTGGCCGGCCAAGGGAGGGCGCACCAGGAGAGTCCTACTCCCTCTGGGAGTAGGATTCCCCCCCCCCCCAATCCTAGTTGGAATAGGATTCCTTGAGGGGGGGGGGGAAGAGAGAGAGGGGGCCAGCCACCTCTCCTAGTCCTAATAGGACTAGGGGAAGGGGGAGGCGCACAGCCACCTTGGGCTGCCCCTTTCTCCTTTCCACTAAAGCCCACTAAGGCCCATATAGCTCCCGGGGGGTTCCGGTAACCTCCCGGTACTCCGGTAAAATCCCGATTTTACCCGGAACACTTCCGATATCCAAACATAGGCTTCCAATATATCAATCTTTATGTCTCGACCATTTCGAGGCTCCTCGTCATGTCCGTCATCACATCTGGGACTCCGAAGGTTCAAAATGCATAAACTCATAATATAACTGTCATTGTAACCTTAAGCGTGCGGACCCTACGGGTTTGAGAACAATGTAGACATGACCGAGACACGTCTCCGGTCAATAACCAATAGCGGGACCTGGATGCCCATATTGGCTCCTACATATTCTACGAAGATCTTTATCTGTCAGACCGCATAACAACATACGTTGTTCCCTTTGTCATCGGTATGTTACTTGCCCGAGATTCGATCGTCGGTATCCAATACCTAGTTCAATCTCGTTACCGGCAAGTCTCTTTACTCGTTCCGTAATACATCATCTCGCAACTAACTCATTAGTTGTAATGCTTGCAAGGCTTTATGTGATGTGCATTACCAAGAGGGCCCAGAGATACCTCTCCTAATCTAGAAATATGCCAACCCAACATGTACCTTTGGAGACACCTGTAGTACTCCTTTATAATCACCCAGTTACGTTGTGACGTTTGGTAGCACCCAAAGTGTTCCTCCGGTAAACGGGAGTTGCATAATCTCATAGTTACAGGAACATGTATAAGTCATGAAGAAAGCAATAGCAACATACTAAACGATCGGGTGCTAAGCTAATGGAATGGGTCATGTCAATCAGATCATTCAACTAATGATGTGACCTCGTTAATCAAATAACAACTCTTTGTTCATGGTTAGGAAACATAACCATCTTTGATTAACGAGCTAGTCAAGTAGAGGCATACTAGTGACACTCTGTTTGTCTATGTATTCACACATGTATTATGTTTCCGGTTAATACAATTCTAGCATGAATAATAAACATTTATCATGATATAAGGAAATAAATAATAACTTTATTATTGCCTCTAGGGCATATTTCCTTCAGTCTCCCACTTGCACTAGAGTCAATAATCTAGTTCACATCGCCATGTGATTTAACAGCAATAGTTCACACCACCATGTGATTAACACCCATAGTTCACATCGATATGTGATCAACACCCACAGGGTTTACTAGAGTCAGTAATCTAGTTCACATCGCTATGTGATTATCACCCAAAGAGTACTAAGGTGTGATCATGTTTTGCTTGTGAGATAATTTTAGTCAACGGGTCTGTCACATTCAGATCCGTAAGTATTTTGCAAATTTCTATGTCAACAATGTTCTGCATGGAACTACTCTAGCTAATTGCTCCCACTTTTAATATGTATCGAGACTTAGAGTCATCTAGATTAGTGTCAAAACTTGCATCGGCGTAACCCTTTACGACGAACCTTTTTGTCACGTCCATAATCGAGAAACATATCCTTATTTCACCAAGGATAGTTCTGACCGCTGTCCAGTGATCTACTCCTAGATCACTATCGTACTCCCTTGCCAAACTCAGTGGTAGGGCATACAATAGATCTGGTATACAACATGTCATACTTTATAGAACCTATGACTGAGGCATACGGAATGACTTTCATTCTCTTTCTATCTTCTGCCGTGGTCGGGCTTTGAGTCTTACTCAACTTCACACCTTGTAACACAGGCAAGAAACCTTTTCTTTGACTGTTCCATTTTGAACTACTTCAAAATCTTGTCAAGGTATGTACTCATTGAAAAAAACTTATCAAGTGTCTTGATCTATCTATATAGATCTTGATACTCAATATGTAAGCAGCTTCACCGAAGTCTTTCTTTGAAAAACTCCTTTCAAACATTCCTTTATGCTTTACAAAATAATTCTACATTATTTTCGATCAACAATATGTCATTCACATATACTTATCAGAAATGCCGTAGTGCTCCCACTCACTTTCTTGCAAATACAGGCTTCACCGCAAGTCTGTATAAAACTATATGCTTTGATCAACTCATCAAAGTGTATATTCCAACTCCGAGATGCTTGCACCAGTTCACAGATGGATCGCTGGAGCTTGCACATTTTGTTAGTACCTTTCGGATTGACAAAACCTTCTAGTTGCATCGTATACAACTCTTCTTCAATAAATCCATTAAGGAATTCAGTTTTGTTTATCCATTTGCCAGATTTCATAAAATGCGGCAATTGCTAACATGATTCGGACAGACTTAAGCATAGATATGAGTGAGAAACTCTCATCGTAGTCAACACCTTGAACTTTGTCGAAAACCTTTTGTGACAATTCTAGCTTTGTAGATAGTAACACTACTATCAGCGTCCGTCTTCCTCTTGAAGATCCATTTATTTTCTATGGCTTTGCCGATCATCGGGCAAATCCATCAAAGTCCATACTTTGTTCTCATCCATGGATCATATCTCAGATTTCATGGTCTCAAACCATTTCACGGAATCTGGGCTCATCATCGCTTCCTCATAGTTCGCAAGTTCGTCATGGTCTAGTAACATGACTTCCAGAACAGGATTACCGTACCACTCTGGTGCGGATCTCACTCTGGTTTACCTACGAGATTTGGTAGTAACTTGATCTGAAGTTACATGATCATTATCATTAGCTTCCTCACTAATTGGTGTAGTAGTCACAGGAACAGATTTCTGTGATGAACTACTTTCCAATAAGGGAGAAGGTACAATTACCTTATCAAGTTTTCTACTTTCCTCCCACTCACTTCTTTCGAGAGAAACTCCTTCTCTGGAAAGGATCCATTCTTGGCAATGAATTTGCCTTCGGATCTGTGATAGAAGGTGTACCCAACAGTTTCCTTTGGGTATCCTATGAAGACATATTTCTCCGATTTGGTTTTGAACTTATCAGGTTGAAACTTTTTCACATAAGCATTGCAACCTCAAACTTTAAGAAACGACAGCTTGGGTTTCTTGCCAAACCATAGTCCATACGGTGTCGTCTCAACGGATTTAGATGGTGCCCTATTTAACGTGAATGCAGCTGTCTCTAATGCATAACCCCAAAACGATAGTGGTAGATCGGTAAGAGACATCATAGATCGCACCATATCTAATAGAGTACGGTTATGGCGTTCGGACACACCATTACATTGTGGTGTTCCAGGTGGCGTGAGTAGTGAAACTATTTCACATTTGTTTTAACTGAAGGCCAAACTCGTAACTCAAATATTTTACCTCTGCGATCATATCGTAGAAACTTTTATTTTCTTGTTACGATGATTCTCCACTTCACTCTGAAATTCTTTGAACTTTTCAAATGTTTCAGACTTGTGTTTCATCAAGTAGATATACTCATATCTGCTCAAATCATCTGTGAAGATCAGAAAATAATGATACCTGTCGCGAGCCTCAATATTCATCGGACCACATACATCAGTATGTATGATTTCCAACAAATCTGTTGCTCGCTCCATTGTTCCGAAGAACAGAGTTTTTAGTCATCTTGCCCATGAGGCATGGTTCGCAAGCATCAACTGATTCATAATCAAGTGATTCCAAAAGCCCATCAGCATGGAGTTTCTTCATGCGCTTTACACCAATATGACCTAAACAGCAGTGCCATAAATAAGTTGCACTTATCATTATTAACTTTGCATATTTTGGTTTCAATATTATGATTATGTGTATCACTATGATCGAGATCCAACGAACTATTTTCATTGGGTGTGTAACCATATAAGGTTTTATTCATGTAAACCGAACAACAATTTATTCTCTTACTTAAATGAATAACCGTATTACAATAAACATGATCAAATCATATTCATGCTCAACGCAAACGCCAAATAACACTTATTCAGGTTCAACACTAATCCCGAAAGTATAGGGAGTGTGCGATGATGATCATATCAATCTTGGAACCACTTCCAACACACATCCTCACTTCACCCTTAACTAGTCTCAGTTTATTCTGCAACTCCCGTTTCGAGTTACTAATCTTAGCAACTGAACTAGTATCAAATACTGAGGGGTTGCTATAAACACTAGTAAAGTACACATCAATAACATGTATATCAAATATACATGTGTTTACTTTGCCATCCTTCTTATCTGCCAATCACTTGAGGTAGTTCCGCCTCCAGTGACCAGTCCCTTTGCAGTAGAAACACTTAGTCTCAGGCTTAGGACCAGAATTGGGCTTCTTCACTTGAGTAGCAACTTGCTTGCTATTCTTCTTGAAGTCCCCCTTCTTCCCTCTGCCCTTTTCTTGAAACCAGTGGTCTTGTCTACCATCAACACTTGATGTTTTTCTTGATTTCTACCTTCGTCAATTTCCTCATTACGAAGAGCTTGGGAATCGTTTCAGTTATCCCTTGCATATCATAGTTCATCACGAAGTTCTACTAACTTGGTGATGGTGACTAGAGAATTCTGTCAATCACTATCTTATCTGGAAGATTAACTCCCACTTGATTCAAGCGATTGTAGTGCTCAGACAATCTGGGCACATGCTCACTAGTTGAACGATTCTCCTCCATCTTTTAGCTATAGAACTTGTTGGAGACTTCATATCTCTCAACTCGAGTATTTGCACGAAATATTAACTTCAACTCCTGGAACATCTCATATGCTCCATGACGTTCAAAATGTCTTCGAAGTCCCGATTCTAAGCCATTAAGCATGGTGCACTAAACTATCAAGTAGTCATCATATTGAGCTAGCCAAATGTTCATAACGTCTGCATCTGCTCCTGCAATAGGTCCGTCACCTAGTGGTGCATCAAGGACATAATTCTTCTGTGCAGCAATGAGGATAAACCTCAGATCACGGATCCAATCCGCATCTTTGCTACTAACATCTTTCAACACAATTTTCTCTAGGAACATATCAAAATAAACACAGGGAAGCAACAACGCGAGCTATTGATCTACAACATGATTTGCAAAATACTACCAGGACTAAGTTCATGATAAATTTAAGTTCAATTAATCATATTACTTAAGAACTCCCACTTAGATAGACATCCCTGTAATCCTCTAAGTGATCACGTGATCCAAATCAACTAAACCATGTCCGATCATCACGTGAGATGGTGTAGTTTCATCGGTGAACATCGTTATGTTGATCATATCTACTATATGATTCACGCTCGACCTTTCGGTCTCCGTGTTCCGAGGCAATATCTGTATATGCTTGGCTCGTCAAGTATAACCTGAGTATTCCGCGTGTGCAACTGTTTTGCACCCGTTGTATTTGAACGTAGAGCTTATCACACCCGATCATCACGTGGTGTCTGGGCACGACGAACTTTGGCAACAGTGCATACTCAGGGAGAACACTTCTTGATAATTTAGTGAGAGATTATCTTATAATGCTACCGTCAATCAAAGCATGATAAGATGCATAAAAAGATAAACATCACATGCAATCAATATAAGTGATATGATATGGCCATCATCATCTTGTGCCTGTGATCTCCATCTCCGAAGCACCGTCATGATCACCATCGTCACCGGCGCGACACCTTGATCTCCATCGTAGCATCGTTGTCGTCTCGCCAATCTTATGCTTCTACGACTATCACTACCGCTTAGTAATAAAGTAAAGCATTACATCGCGATTGCATTGCATACAATAAAGTGACAACCATATGGCTCCTGCCAGTTGCCGATAACTCGGTTACAAAACATGATCATCTCATACAATAAAATTTAGCATCATACTTTGACCATATCACATCACAACATGCCCTGCAAAAACAAGTTAGACGTCCTCTACTTTGTTGTTGCAAGTTTTACGTGGCTGCTACGGGCTTAAGCAAGAACCAATCTCACCTACGCATCAAAACCACAACGATAGTTTGTCAAATAGACTCCGTTTTAACCTTCGCAAGGACCGGGCGTAGCCATACTCGGTTTAACTAAAGTTGGAGAGACAGTCGCCCGCAAGCCACCTATGTGCAAAGCACGTCGGGGGAACCGGTCTCGCGTAAGCGTACGCGTAATGTTGGTCCGGGTCGTCTCGTCCAACAATGCCGCCAAACCAAAGTATGACATGCTGGTAGGCAGTATGACTTATATCGCCCACAACTCACTTGTGTTCTACTCGTGCATATAACATCAACATAAATAACCTAGGCTCTAATACCACTGTTGGGATTCGTAGTAATTTCAAAAAATTTCCTACGCACATGCAAGATCATGTGATGCATAGCAACGAGAGGGGAGAGTGTTGTCTACGTACCCACGCAGACCGACTGCGGAAGCGTTGACGCGACGTAGAGGAAGTAGTCGTACGTCTTCACGATCCAACCGATCAAGCACCGAAACTACGGCACCTCCGAGTTCGAGCACACGTTCAGCTCAATGACGATCCCCGGACTCCGATCCAGCAAAGTGTCGGGGAAGAGTTCCGTCAGCATGACGGCGTGGTGACGATCTTGATGCACTACAGCAGCAGGGCTTCGCCTAAACTCCGCTACAGTATAATCGAGGAATATGGTGGATGGGGGCACCGCACACGGCTAAGGAATGGATCATGTGGATCAACTTGTGTGTTCTAGGGTGCCTCTACCTTAGTATATAAAGGACTAGAGGGGGGAGGCTGGCCGGCCAAGGGAGGGCGCGCCAGGAGAGTCCTACTCCCTCTGGGAGTAGGATTCCCCCCCCCCCCCCGCCAATCCTAGTTGGAATAGGATTCCTTGAGGGGGGAAAGAGAGAGAGGGGGCCGACCACCTCTCCTAGTCCTAATAGGACTAGGGGAAGGGGGGAGGCGCACAGCCACCTTGGGCTGCCCCTTTCTCCTTTCCACTAAAGCCCACTAAGGCCCATATAGCTCCCGGGGGGTTTCGGTAACCTCCCGTACTCCGGTAAAATCCCAACTTAACCCGGAACACTTTCGATATCCAAACATAGGCTTCCAATATATCAATCTTTATGTCTCGACCATTTCGAGACTCCTCGTCATGTCCGTGATCACATCCGGGACTCCGAACAACCTTCGGTACATCAAAATGCATAAACTCATAATATAACTGTCATCGTAACCTTAAGCGTGCGGATCCTACGGGTTCGAGAACAATGTAGACATGACCGAGACACGTCTCCGGTCAATAACCAATAGCGGGACCTGGATGCCCATATTGGCTCCTAAATATTCTACGAAGCTCTTTATCGGTCAGACCGCATAACGACATATGTTGTTCCCTTTGTCATCGGTATGTTACTTGCCCGAGATTCGATCATCGGTATCCAATACCTAGTTCAATCTCGTTACCGGCAAGTCTCTTTACTCGTTCTGTAATGCATCATCTCGCAACTAACTCATTAGTTGTAATGCTTGCAAGGCTTTATGTGATGTGCATTACCGAGAGGGCCCAGAGATACCTCTCCGACAATCGGAGTGACAAACCTAATCTCGAAATACGCCAACCCAACATGTACCTTTGGAGACACCTGTAGTACTCCTTTATAATCACCCAGTTACATTGTGACGTTTGGTAGCACCCAAAGTGTTCCTCCGGTAAACGGGAGTTGCATAATCTCATAGTTACAGGAACATGTATAAGTCATGAAGAAAGCAATAGCAACATACTAAACGATCGGGTGCTAAGCTAATGGAATGGATCATGTTAATCAGATCATTCAACTAATGATGTGACCTCGTTAATCAAATAACAACTCTTTGTTCATGGTTAGGAAACATAACCATCTTTGATTAACGAGCTAGTCAAGTAGTGGCATACTAGTGACACTCTGTTTGTCTATGTATTCACACATGTATTATGTTTCTGGTTAATACAATTCTAGCATGAATAATAAACATTTATCATGATATAAGGAAATAAATAATAACTTTATTATTGCCTCTAGGGCATATTTCCTTCAAGATACCTAATCCATACACCAAATTTTGGCATTTGGTATCCTAAGAGGTCCTCTTTTGATCTTGTTGGCTACTCCGATTTGGACTATGCCGGAGACAAGGTTGATAGAAAATCCACTTCGGGTACTTGTCAATTCCTTGGTAGATCTCTTTTGTCTTGGTCTTCCAAGAAACAAAACTCGGTATCCTTATCCACCGCCGAAGCGGAATACATTGCCGCTGGTTCATGTTGCGCTCAATTACTTTGGATGACCCAAACTCTTAAAGATTATGTGATATATGTGAAACATGTTCCATTTCTATGTGACAATGGAAGTGCTATTAAGATTTCTCACAATCCCGTGCAACATTCTCGAACTAAGCATATTGAAGTTTGTCATCATTTCATTCGAGATCAGATTGCCAAAGGGGACATTAACCTTAAGCATGTTCGCACCGATAAGCAATTAGCGGATATATTCACTATACCACTTGATGAGAAAGTGTTTATAGGTTGAGAGGTGAATTGAACATCATTGATGCTTCAAACTTGGAGTAGGAACTCCATTTGATACATGCGGGGCATGAGCCTATGACTAATCCTTGATATTTCTCTTATGATGCTATTCATATGTCTTGGATATATTTGTACCTTGGATGTTATCTAACCCGTGTAGGTACTTGGTTGAATCTAAATCTATGAGATTGCAACTCACTCACATCTTGAGAAATCTCTACATCACCAAGTCTCTACACAATGGTGGTTGAAGACAAGGAAGCACGAAACCATTCAAACATATCCTTTGGCAAATTCTATGTTGAGTCTCATGATTGTCATTTTGGATACACAAATGCTCTTCCTCGCAAAGCTAACCCATGTAGGTAGATGAACTCAAACTCCAAGCGGTGCTCCCAACCCTTGATGAACTACATCAACCTTGAGCAACCCACACAAGTTCAACTACAACACCACCACCCAAGGTATGTTATTCCATCTTAGAGAAGCTTTACTCCAAGTCATGAGTCAAAGCAACTCGACAAGATGTGAATACATCAAGATGCTTAAACAAAAAATGGTAACCCCATTTTGAGCTTAAACGATGAGTATGACCTATGATCAAGTGCTCTCACTTGACTCCTAAGTCAACATACTCTAACATAGGTGACTTTGCCATCGACCATTTCTAGATGAAGTTCTCTAGTGTTTCTCCGTGCTTTTGCATTTGCATATTTGGTTCCCCTTTCACTTCATCTAGAACTTTTAGTTTCTTTTCTTTCCTTTTTGTTCTGCATTTTCTGCATCCAATTCATTGCAAATCTTTCACTTAATTCCTTGCATATCCTTGTGAGATCTTACTTGTCTAGTGAGCTGAGGTGACAAGTGGTTTCACTCTGATGAACTCGGTCACATCGGTTTGTTCTCTTCGGCCCAACCGAAATCTTTCGGTGAAACCGAAGCACACAACTCGGAGTCACCGATTCCATCACAGGAAAAACCAACTTGCCACTTATTCCTGATTTCTATTTGCTCCAGCTCCACTCAATGATTCTTGTCCTCTACCAGCATCATATTAGACATGCTGCTTTGCTCTGTGACTCGAGGACCAACCAATTTGTATCACATGTCCAGAAGAGCCCTTCTTGGAAATTGATGCCAAAGGGGGAGAGAGAGATCACATCAAAGCTTAATCCTTTCTATAGGGGGAGAAAGAGAGAATACTCAGGGGGAGAAAGTAGTATCATCAAAGACCCCAGATGCTTGGTATTCAAGAGGAGAGATGTCACATGTCTTTAAGAGGGGAAAGACATGTTTAGTTGCTTGCTTTAGCTCAAGTTTCGGTGTTTCCTTTTTTGTTGCTCTGATTTTTTGTTCCCTATCTTCTCCCAATATCCCATGCAGATTCAGGGGGAGCAAGACATCTAAGGGAAGGAAATCTCTGATTTTATTGCATATCTTTACCTTTGGGGACATGTCTATATCCAATGTGGTACTTAGTACTCACTCTACGTGTCATCCCAGTCTTGGTTCTCTTGTGGTTTCTCTTGCTTGCTCTGGTCAGTAGGTGTATCTGTGTTATTTAACCTTGTTTGTGCAGGTTCATCCCATCCTAAGCCAACTCAAGACCACAAGGTAAGTATATGCATCACAGTCATGTGAATGAGAAGTTCTTGCTGATGTACATACTGTTTGCAAGGACTCACGAGCATGAAGGTACATTTCTCACATTCACATCATTTGCTCTGATGCATATAGCCAAGATACATGTAACACATTGCTTACTCTGTCATGTTTACGCATTCACATGCTCCTATATTCAATATTCACATGATTGCATACATGTAGGGGGAGCCTATGCATGTTACATGTCTTTCCAAAGCTTTACTTGCTATTCTCTATACATTTATCTAAAGTTTTGATGTATGTTGTCATCAATTACCAAAAAGGGGGAGATTGAAAGCACAAGTGCTCCCTGGGTGGTTTTGGTAATTAATGTCAACATATCTCTTGTTGGACTAACACTTTTACCTAGTATGTTTCAGATAAGTTCAACAATGGAGTGGCATGGACTAGAGGATGTGGAACCCCTTCAAGATGCTAAGGACAAAGGATTGGCTCAAGCTTCAAGATCAAGACTCTACATTTTCTATTTTAGTGATCCAAGATCACATTGAGTCTATAGGAAAAGCCAATACTATCAAGAGGGGATGAGGTGTTGCTTAATGGCTTGCTTGCTCAAAGTGCTTAGTGATATGCTCCAAAACCCTCAACTACCTTCCCACATCCACATATGACCTAAACCAAAAGTCAAACTCGGCCCCACCGATTCTATCTATCCGGCGCCACCGAGTTTCAGATGTCATAACCACTGCCACAAACCCTAGCGAATCGGTTTCACCGATAGGGATCTCGGTCTCACCGAGATGGGATTGTAATCTCTCTGTGTATGTCCATTACCAAGATCGGTCTCACCGAGTTTGAGCAATCGGTACTACCAAGATTACAATGCAAACTCTCTGGTTAGCTTATTACCAAAATCGGTCCCACCGAGTTTGTGTAATCGGTCTCACCGAGTTTGCCTGACCAACTCTCTGGTTAGTTTATTACCAAAATCGGTCCCACCGAGTTTGTGTAATCGGTCACACCGAGATTACGTTATGCCCTACCCCTAACCATATCGGTCCTACCGAGTTGCGTCTCAGTCCCACCGAAAATCCTAACGGTCACTAGGTTTGCTGAATCGGTCCGACCGAGTTTAACCATTCGGTCCCATCGAGTTTGGCAAATTGTGTGTAACGGTTAGATTTTGTGTGGAGGCTATATATACCCCTCCACCCACTCTTCATTCGTTGAGAGAGCCATCAGAACATACCTACACTTTCAATACACATTTTCTGAGAGAGAACCACCTACACTTGTGTTGAGGTCAAGATATTCCATTCCAACCATATGAATCTTGATCTCTAGCCTTCCCAAGTTTCTTTCCACTCAAATCTTCTTTCCACCAAATCCAAATCCTGTGAGAGAGAGTTGAGTGTTGGGGAGACTATCATTTGAAGCACAAGAGCAAGGAGTTCATCATCAACACACCATCTGTTACTTCTTGGAGAGTGGTGTCTCCTAGATTGGCTAGGTGTCACTTGGGAGCCTCCAACAAGATTGTGGAGTTGAACCAAGGAGTTTGTAAGGGAAAGGATATTGCCTACTTCGTGAAGATCTACCGCTAGTGAGGCAAGTACTTCGTGGGCGGCGGCCGTGATGGAATAGACAAGGTTGCTTCTCCGTGGACCCTTCGTGGGTGGAGCCCTCCGTGGACTCGTGCAACCATTACCCTCCGTGGGTTGAAGTCTCCATCAACGTGGATGTACGGTAGCACCACCTATCGGAACCACGACAAAAACATCTGTGTCTCCAATTGTGTTTGAATACTCCAAACCCTTCTCTTTACATTCTTGCAAGTTGCATGCTTTACTTTCCGCTACTCATATACTCATTGCATGCTTGCTTGATATGTATTGTGTTTGTTAAACTTGTGCTTAAACTCCACTTAAACTTAAGAATATTAAAAACTGTAACTTTTGGCACTAAGTGTCTAATCACCCCCCTCTAGACACCTCTTCTCGATCCTTTCAAGAGGCCCTAGCAGCCTTCAAGCATAACATCCACGACGTGTGGCTTGCACGGCACCTAGGACAGGAAAAGCCGAAATCTATGGCACCCCTCACGACACTTATGACCCGCTTTTGCGCGGGAGAAGACAGCTGGCTAGCTCGCAGCAATAACATGACCAAGAGCCCTGATAATTCGGATACCAAGGACAGCAGTGGCAGGTCGCGCCGCAACAAGCAAAAGCGCCGCATTAACGGCGACAACGCTAAGGATACGGCAGTTAATGCCGGATTCAGAGGCTCTAAACCTGGTCAGCGAAAAAAGGCATTCAAAAGAAATACTCCGGGCCCGTCCAGTTTGGACCGAATACTCGACCGCTCATGCCAGATACATGGCACCCCCGAAAAACCAGCCAATCACACCAACAGGGATTGTTGGGTGTTCAAGCAGGCAGGCAAGTTAAATGCCGAAAGCAGAGACAGGGGGCTGCATAGTGATGACGAGGAGGAGCCCCGGCCTCCGAACAACAGTGGACAGAAAGGTTTTCCCCCACAAGTGCGGACGGTGAACATGATATACGCAACCCACGTCCCCAAGAAGGAGCGGAAGCGTGTGCTAAGGGACGTATACGCGATGGAGTCAGTCGCCCCAAAGTTCAACCCATGATCTTCCTGCCCGATCACTTTTGATCGAAGGGACCACCCCACTAGCATCCGTCATGGCGGATTCGCCGCATTGGTTCTGGACCCAATTATTAACGGATTTCACCTCACTAGAGTCCTTATGGACGGCGACAGCAGTCTGAACCTGCTTTACCAGGATACAGTGCGGAAAATGGGCATCGATCCCTCGAGGATTAAACCCACTAAAACAACCTTTAAAGGCATCATACCAGGTGTAGAGGCCAACTGTACAGGCTCAGTTACACTTGAAGTGGTCTTCGGATCTCCGGATAATTTCCGAAGCGAGGAGTTAATCTTCGACATAGTCCCGTTCCGCAGTGGCTATCACACACTGCTTGGGCAAACCGCATTTGCTAAGTTCAATGCGGTGCCGCACTACGCATACCTCAAGCTCAAGATGCCAGGCCCTTAAGGAGTCATCACGTTCAATGGAAACACCGAACGCTCTCTCCGAACGGAGGAGCATACGGCGGCTATCGCAGCGGAAGTACAAAGCAGCCTCTCAAGGCAATTCTCCAGTCCGGCCATTAAATGTCTGGATACCGTCAAGCGCGCCCGGAGTAACCTACAACAAGACCGCCTGGCACGTTCTGAGCAAGCGTAGCAATGCGGCCCCAACCCCAGCCCTCGCGAACCTGCGAAACCAGTGTTGCGCGTACATAACTACGCTCTGGAAATACCATGGGCACAGGGGGATGGGCACCATCACGGCACGCCCGAAACGCGGCTTAAACCGCACTAGGGGCTGCCAATTTCTTAATTTTCTCTTATTTTCAGGACTCCATTCTTCGGAAGGCTTGTCCGGCAGTACAATTGCCGCACAAACGATACAACCAGGGAAGCAGAAAGCTACGCCGCACTACGGAACTCTAAGGTGGTCTCTAGAACGAGCAGTATACCTGTTTCGCATAACATTCCGCGGCTCGTCCCTGGAAAGGACATATTTGATAGTCCCATCTTTTGCTTATCGCACTATTTGTATCGTCCTGCTTTGATCGCAGCCTTTTTAAATAAACAATGCATAGCTTCCGTCTATTATTGCATTACTCTTTTTTACGAATATATGTTCATTAATGACATATTGCACCCGTACACTTTGGTACGGCCAATACGCCAGGGGCTTAAGTACCCCACAATACGGTGTGAGAAGTCCAAACACTTTCACAAGTGCGGCACCCCGAACTTATAGCATTATATGCATCGGCTTCGAATCATGTCTTGGGTCAATATTTCGGTTTGCCCGGCTCCTATGTTTTGGTACCTTACGTTCCGTTATATCGGCTAAGGTAGCACTAGGAGAACTACTGCGATTGTCCCCCAGTTGAGCTGGGCTAAGCACCTCAGTAGAGAAAGCTAAAACTGACCGTCATGATGAGGTGATAGTTGGTCGATGTTCGAGAGGTTTTTGAGTCCCTAAAGACTTATACCGCTTAGAGCGAGGAGTCAGCTTTGTCCGGCCTAGGCGTGGATAGCGCCCCGAACTCGGTCTTCCGAACACTAGGGGCTTCGCCGAAATTTAAAATTATAGAATTCTATGGTTAAGTGAGAGTGTTCAAGAATTATAGTCTGATTGCCTTGTTCATTGTGTTGAGCGCCTCCCTCGAAGGACCCAAGAATGGGGAAAAGAGCGCTCATGTTTATCCCGAACACCCCAGCACTCGTGCCATGGGGGCAGAAGCCGACGACTCGCCATCTCTCAAATTTGATAAACGGCCACGCAGAAGGTAATATTTTAAATTCAAAAAGCATTGCTTAGTGCACATGAACAAGTTTTCAGCGCACAGGACAAAACGAGCGAGTTTACTGAAAAATTACATCCATGGAACATTCATCCGCCACAAGGCGGGCACCCTTATGAACGCCCTCATAATACATCTCAGGCTTGCGATGCTCCTTGCCCGGCGGTGGCCCGTCCTTCACAAGCTTCTCAGCATCCAGCTTGCCCCAGTGCACCTTCGCACGGGCAAGCGCCCTACGAGCACCCTCGATGCATACAGAGCGCTTGATGACTTCGAGCCTTGGACAGGCCTCCACCAGCCGCCTCACCAGCCCGAAGTAGCTCCCAGGCATGGCCTCTCCAGGCCACAGCCAGACTATGAGGCCCTTCATAGCCTGTTCGGCCACCTTATGGAGCTCGACCAGCTGTTTCAGCTGGTCGCTTAAGGGCACCGGATGTTCGGCCTCAGCATATTGAGACCAGAACACCTTCTCCGTCGAGCTTCCCTCCTCGACTCAGTAGAAGGTGGCGGCATCTGACACGCTACGGGGCAAGTCTGCGAATGCTCCTGGAGAGCTCCGGATTCGGGTAAGTAACAAGTAATTCACTTTTACGTGCTTGCTTTGCATAAAGAATGCCTTACCCGCCGATATCTTTTTTATTGCCTCAACCCCCTGGAGGGCCTTTTGGGCTTCGGCCTTGGCAGACTTGGCATCTTCAATGGCCGCCGCGAGCTCAGACTCTCGCGTCTTCGAGTCAAGCTCCAAACTCTCATGTTTTTTCATGAGAGCCTGGAGCTCTTGTCGCACCTCGCCAACCTGCATCTCATGCTTTTCCCGCTCGGTGCGCTCCGTGGCCGCCCTCTTTTCGGCCTTGGACAACGCTTGCTTAAGGGTCGCCACCTTAGTTGTGGCCCCTACAATAGCCGCGTTAATCCTATCACTTTTTGCAATTGCACCTTTCACATATTTCAATAAGGTATTTCTTACCTTCCTTCTCCTCGAGCTGCTGCTTGGCTAGGCCGAGCTCTTGCTCGGACCGCTCGAGGTTCTTCTTCAGCGTATCCACCTACGCAGTTAGTGCGGCGGAGGCCAGCAGCGAAGCCTGCATACGCATATTGACTTGATTATGTTAGACTCCTACAAATGTTATCAGATCCTCTATTCGGCTTTTCTTTCCGAACGCCGAACAGAGCATCAGGGGCTACTGTCTATGTGGTAATATTTTTACATATTCTTTACTTACCTCAAAGCCTGTTAGAAAGCTAGCACAGGCTTCAGTCAGTCTGCTCTTGGCGGACTGAACCTTCTGGATCACTGCACTCATAATAGTGCGGTGCTCCTCGTTGATGGAGGCGCCGTTAAGCGTCTCCAGCAAATTGTCCAGTGCCTCCGGTTGGACGGAGGTCACCGGCTCGATAGGCTTGCTCCTTTTGGAAGGAGGCTGCCTACCGGAGTCCGGAACCGTTGAAGGTTCCGGCGTGGTGTCCGGCTCAAGGCTGGACTTGGAGCCCTTGGGGGTTCTATCCCCTTTACGCCTGGAGTCCAGGAGGTTGCCTTGCGGCGCCTCCAGGACCACCTCCTCCTGGATTGGAACCTGTTGGGACGCCACCTCGGCGCCGTCCGTAGGGTGGGGGGAGGAAGCCGTCAGAAGAGAATTCACATCCGACAAATCCAGGGAGCCGCTCGACGACTCGTTGAGCCTGGCCTTGGGCGGACTGCACAATCATGTTCAACATAAGGAAAATCTGTGCAATGGGGGAATACTATGAATCACTCTGGTATCCGGATACTTACGATCTTGCCAAGGGCTTGGCCCTGTGCGGCCACTCCTCTTCGCCGTCGTCGGCGTTGGTGGAGTAGTCCGGAGGAGGGGTCTTCCCCCTCTTGGACCCTTCGGCCTCCCCAGTTGGGGCGGCCTTCCTTTTCTTCCCTCCCCCCGCTGGAGGGGGAGAGGTCTCTTCTTCCTCCTCCTCGTCTTCATGGGAGGAGTGCGCCTTGGAGTCGTCAGATGATGAATCTGACACCTCCTGGCGCCGGGCACTCTTTCGAGTCCCCATGGCCTTCTTCTTGGCCTTCTTCTCCGGCACCATGTAGGGTGCCGGAACCAGCAGCTTCGCCAAGCAAGCGTCCGCTGGGCCTTTGGGCAAAGGAGCCGGACAGTTGATCTGTCCGGACGTCTCCTGCCAATCCTGTTAAAGGTAAGGGAGCTTAGACCCAGCATGGAGTCAAACTATGAAAAACTAATACCCTGTAAAAGGTAAAAACAGCCTACCGCACGAGCGCGACGCTGCGTGCTGAATCCGCGATCCTCGGTAGCAGATGCGGGGGCCTTGGCGCCCTTGAAAAGAACCTTCCAGGCATCTTCGTACGTCGTGCCGAAGAGCCTGCTCAGAGTTCGGTGCTGCGCCGGGTCGAACTCCCATAGGTTGAAAGCCCGTCATTAACACAGGAGGATCCAGCGGATGAGCATAACCTAGACTACATTGACAAGTTTGAGCTTCTTGTCCACCAGGGTTTGGACGCATGTTCGGAGCCCGGTCAGCTCTCCTTTTTTACCCCACGATAGGCCCGTCTCTTTCGAGGAGGCGAGCCGCGTAGGGGGTCCGGATCGGAACTCGGGGGCTGCGACCCATTTAGGGTCACGCGGCTCGGTGATGTAAAACCACCCCGACTGCCACCCCTTTAGGGATTCCATGAAGGAGCCCTCGAACCATAGGACGTTGGGTATCTTGCCCACCATGGTGCCTCCGCACTCCGCTTGGGTGCCGCGCACCACCTTCGGCTTGACATTGAAAGTCTTGAGCCATAGACCGAAATGGGGGCGGATGCGAAAGAAAGCCTCACACACGACGATAAACGCCGAGATGTTGAGGACAAAGTTCGGGGCCAGATCGTGGAAATCCAGGCCATAGTAGAACATGAGCCCCCGGACAAATGGGTGGAGAGGGAAGCCCAGTCCGCGGAGGAAATGGGGGAGGAACACCACCCTCTCATGGGGCCTAGGGGTGGGGGTGAGCTGCCCCTCTTCGGGAAGCCGGTGCGCAATGTCGTTAGACAAGTATTCGGCCTTCCTTAGTCTTTTGATGTGTCCCTCCATGACGGAGGAGACCATCCACTTGCCTCCCGCTCTGGACATGGCTGGAGAAGGTTGAGGTGGGTGTGCGGACTTGGGCGCTGGAGCTCGAGTGCGCAGAAATGGATAGGCAAAGGAGGAAGAAGGCGTGGATGAAAAGGTGGATCCTTATCCCCTTATATGGGCGGACGCGACTATGCGCCCCCACCAGCCTGGTAAAACTTGCTTATCTCCCAAGCGCCATAGTCAATGGCGCGGTTGGGTTACCCACACTCGTATTGATGAGAATCCTGGAATAAGGGGACACGATCTCTGCTTTGACAAGACGTGTCAAGGAAACTGCCTCGCTAAATGCGCTGAGGTGGGACAGTAAAACGATTTGAATAAAGACTTGGCTGTAGTGTGATATCACGCTACGGAATACGTCAGCAGATTAGATTTGTGTAAATATTATTCTCTCTATGGCAATATGTGGAAACTTATTTTGCAGAGCCGGACACTACCTTTGTGTTCAGAATCTTCTATGAAGTACTTGGAGGAGGAACCCGCCTTGCAATGCCGAAGACAATCTGCGCGTCGGACTCGTCGTCATTGAAGCTTGGTTCAGGGGCTACTGAGGGAGTCCTGGATTAGGGGGTGTCCGGATAGCCGGACTATACCTTCGGCCGAACTCCAGGACTATGAAGATACAAGATTGAAGACTTCGTCCCGTGTCCGGAAGGGACTTTCCTTGGCATGGAAGGCAAGCTTGGCGATACGGATATGTAGATCTCCTACCATTGTAACCGACTCTGTGTAACCCTAGCCCTCTCCGGTGTCTATATAAACCGGAGGGTTTTAGTCCATAGGAGGAACAACAATCATACCATAGGCTAGCTTATAGGGTTTAGCCTCTCTGATCTCGTGGTAGATCTACTCTTGTACTACCCATATCATCAATATCAATCAAGCAGGACGTAGGGTTTTACCTCCATCAAGAGGGCCCGAACCTAGGTAAAACATCGTGTCCCCTGCCTCCTGTTACCATCCGGCCTAGACACACAGTTCGGGACCCCCTACCCGAGATCCGCCGGTTTTGACACCGACAGTGAGGCTGGGCCGCGTCCAACCATGATGATGGCGCAGGCCGTAACGACCGGAATCTTCGCCGGCGGCAAGTGGAGGTGGTGGTGGCATTCGGTGTTGGGGAACGTAGCAATAATTCAAAATTTTCCTATGTGTCACCAAGATCAATCTATGGAGTCATCTAGCAACGAGGGAGGAGTGGATCTACATACCCTTGTAGATCGCGCGCGAAAGCGTTCAAGAGAACGGGGTTGATGGAGTCGTACTCGTCGTGATCCAAATCACCGATGATCCTAGCGCCGAATGGACGGCACCTCCACGTTCAACACACGTACGGAGCAGCAACGTATCCTCCTTCTTGATCCAGCAAGGGGGGAGGAGAGGTTGATGGAGATCCAGCAGCACGACGGCGTGGTGGTGGAAGTAGCGGGATTCCAACAGGGCTTCGCCAAGCGCTGCGGGAGGAGGGAGATGTGTCATGGGAGGGAGAGGGAGGCGCCAGGGCTTAGGTATGGTTTCCCTCCCTTCCCCCACTATATATAGGGCCAAGGTAGAGGGGGGAGGCACAGACTTGGCCCTTCCTCCAAGGAAGGGTGCGGCCAAGGGGGGGAGGAGTCCATCCTCCCCAAGGCACCTCGGAGGTGCCTTCCCCCTTTAGGACTCTCCCCTCCTCTTGTCCCTTTGGCGCATGGGCCTCTAGGGGCTAGTGCCCTTGGCCCATGTAGGCCAAGGAGCAACCCCTACAGCCCATGTGGCCCCCGGGGGGTAGGTGGCCCCACCCGGTGGACCCCCGGGACCCTTCCGGTGGTCCCGGTACAATACCGGTGACCCCGAAACTTGTCCCGATGGCCGAAATAGAACTTCCTATATATAATTCTTTACCTCCGGACCATTCCGGAACTCCTCGTGACGTCTGGGATCTCATCCGGGACTCCGAACAACTTTCGGGTTACCGCATACTAATATCTCTATAACCCTAGCGTCACCGAACCTTAAGTGTGTAGACCCTACGGGTTCGGGAGACACGTAGACATGACCGAGACGACTCTCCGGCCAATAATCAACAGCGGGATCTGGATACCCATGTTGGTTCCCACATGTTCCACGATGATGTCATCAGATGAACCACGATGTCAAGGACTTAATCAATCCTGTATACAATTCCCTTTGTCTAGCGGTATGATACTTGCCCGAGATTCGATCGTCGGTATCCCGATACCTTGTTCAACCTCGTTACCGGCAAGTCTCTTTACTCATTTCGTAACACATCATCCCGTGATCAACTCCTTGATCACATTGTGCACATTATGATGATGTCCTACCGAGTGGGCCCAGAGATACCTCTCCGTTTACACGGAGTGACAAATCCCAGTCTCGATTCGTGCCAACCCAACAGACACTTTCGGAGATACCTGTAGTGTACCTTTATAGCCACCCAGTTACGTTGTGACGTTTGGCACACCCAAAGCACTCCTACAGTATCCGGGAGTTGCACAATCTCATGGTCTAAGGAAACGATACTTGACATTTTAGAAAAGCTTTAGCATACGAACTACATGATCTTTGTGCTAGGCTTAGGATTGGGTCTTGTCCATCACATCATTCTCCTAATGATGTGATCCCGTTATCAATGACATCCAATGTCCATGGTCAGGAAACCGTAACCATCTATTGATCAACGAGCTAGTCAACTAGAGGCTTACTAGGGACATGGTGTTGTCTATGGATCCACACATGTATCTGAGTTTCCTATCAATACAATTCTAGCATGGATAATAAACGATTATCATGAACAAGGAAATATAATAATAACTAATTTATTATTGCCTCTAGGGCATATTTCCAACAGTCTCCCACTTGCACTAGAGTCAATAATCCAGTTCACATCGATATGTGATTAACACTCAAGGTCACATCCCCATGTGACTAACACCCAAAGAGTTTACTAGAGTCAATAATCTAGTTCACATTACCATGTGATTAACACTCGATGAGTTCTGGGTTTGATCATGTTATGCTTGTGAGAGATGTTATAGTCAACGGGTCTAAATCTTTCAGATCCGTATGTACTTCGCAAATTTCTTATGTCATCTTGTAGATGCAACTACTACGCTACATTTGGAGCTATTCCAAATAACTGTTCTACTATACGAATCCAGTTTACTACTCAGAATAATCTGGATTAGTGTCAAAGTTTGCATTGGCGTAACCCTTTATGACGAACTCTTTTACCACCTCCATAATTGAGAAAATTCTTTAGTCCACTAGTTACTAAGGATAACTTTGACCGCTGTCTTGTGATCCATTCTTGGATCACTCTTGTACCCCTTGACTAACTCATGGCAAGGCACACTTCAGGTGTGGTACACATCATAGCATACTCTAGAGAGCCTATGATAAAAGCATAGGGGACGACCTTCGTCCTTCCTCTTTCTTCTGTCGTGGTCGAGCTTTAAGTCTTAACTTCATACCTTACAACTCAGGCAAGAACTCCTTCTTTGACTGATCCATCTTGAACACCTTCAAGATCATGTCAAGGTATGTGCTCATTTGAAAGTACCATTAAGCGTTTTGATCTATCCTTATAGATCTTGATGCTCAATGTTCAAGTAGCTTAATCCAGGCTTTCCATTGAAAAACACTTTCCAAATAACCCTATATGCTTTCCAGAAATTCTACGTCATTTCTGATCAACAATATGTCAACAACATATATTTATCAGAAATTCTATAGTGCTCCCACTCACTTCTTTGGAAATACAAGTTTCTCATAAACTTTGTATAAACCCAAAATCTTTGATCATCATCAAAGCATACATTCCAACTCCGAGATGCTTACTCCAGTCCCTAGAAGGATTGCTGGAGCTTTGCATACTTATTAGCATCTTTCAGGATTGACAAAACCTTCCGGTTGTATCACATACAACCTTTCCTCAAGAAAATCGTCGAGGAAACAATGTTTTGACATCCTATCTGCAAGATTTCATAAATAATGCAGTAATCGCTAATATAATTCCAACAGACTCTTAGCATCGCTACGAGTGAGAAAGTCTCATCGTAGTCAACTCCTTGAACTTGTCGGAAAACATCTTAACGACAAGTCGAGCTTTCTTAATGGTGATACTTACCATCATTGTCCGTCTTCCTTTTAAAATCCATATGTACCTAACAGCCTTACGACCATCAAGTAGTTCTTCCAAAGTCTACACTTTGTTTTCATACATGGATCCTCTCTCGGATTTTATGGCCTCGAGCCATTTATCGGAATCCGGGCCCACCATCGCTTCTCCATAGCTCGTAGGTTCATTGTTGTCTAGCAACATGACTTCCAAGACAGGATTACGTACCACTCTGAAGTAGTACGCATCCTTGTCATCCCACGAGGTTTGGTAGTGACTTGATCTGAAGTTTCATGATCACTATCATAAGCTTCCACTTCAATTGGTGTAGGTGCCACAGGAACAACTCCCTGTGCCCTGCCACACACTAGTTGAAGAGACGGTTCAATAACCTCATCAAGTCTCCACCATCCTCCCACTCAATTCTTTCGAGAGAAACTTTTCCTCGAGAAAGGACCCGATTCTAGAAACAATCCCTTATTGCTTTCGGATCTGAGACAGGAGGTATACCCAACTGTTTTGGGTGTCCTATGAAGATGCATTTATCCGCTTTGGGTTCGAGCTTATCAGCCTGAAACTTTTTCACATAAGCGTCGCAGCCCCAAACTTTTAAGAAATGACAGCTTAGGTTTCTCTAAACCATAGTTCATACGGTGTCATCTCATCGGAATTACGTGGTGCCCTATTTAAAGTGAATGTGGTTGTCTCTAATGCCTAACCCATAAACTATCGTGGTAATTCGATAAGAGACATCATGGTATGCATCATATCCAATAGGGTGCAGTTATGATGTTCGGACACACCATCACACTATGGTGTTCCAGGCTGTATTAGTTGTGAAACAATTTCCACAATGTCTTAATTCTGTGCCAAACTCGTAATTCAGATATTCATCTCTATGATCATATCATAGATATTTTATCCTCTTGTCACGACGATCTTTCAACTTCACCCTGAAATTACTTGAACCTTTCAATAATTCAGACTCGTGATTCATCAAGTAAATATACTCAACATCTACTCAAATCATCTGTGAAGTAAGAACATAACGATATCCACTACATGCCTCAGCACTCATTGGACTGCACACATCAAAATGTATTACTTCCAACAAGTTGCTTTCTAGTTCCATTTTACTGAAAATGAGGCTTTCAGTCATCTTGCCCATGTGGTATGATTTGCATGTCTCAAGTGATTCAAAATCAAGTGAGTCCAAACGGTCCATTTGCATGGAGTTTCTTCATGCATATACACCAATAGACATGGTTCGCATGTCTCAAACTTTTCAAAAATGAGTGAGCCCAAAGATCCATCAACATGGAGCTTCTTCATGCGTTTTATACCGATATGACTTACGTGGCAGTGCCACAAGTAGGTGGTACTATCATTACTATCTATATCTTTTGGCATGAACATGTGTATCACTACGATCGAGATTCAATAAACCATTCATTTCAGGTGTAAGACCATTGAAGGTATTATTCAAATAAACAGAGTAACCATTATTCTCCTTAAATGAATAACCGTATTGCGATAGTCATAATCCAATCATGTCTATGCTCAACGCAAACACCAATCTCGATGGTAGAGGGAGCGTGCGATGCTTGATCATATCAACATTGGAAACACTTCCAACACATATCGTCAGCTCACCTTTAGCTAGTCTCCGTTTATTCCGTAGCTTTTATTTCGAGTTACTAACACTTAGCAACCGAACCAGTATCTAATACCCTGGTGCTACTAGGAGTACTAGTAAAGTACACATTAACACAATGTATATCCAATATACTTCTATCGACTTGCCAGCCTTCTCATCTACCAAGTATCTAGGGTAATTCTGCTCCAGTGGCTGTTCCCTTATTACAGAAGCACTTAGTCTCGGGTTTGGGTTCAACCTTGGGTTTCTTCACTAGAGCAGCAGCTGATTTGCCGTTTCATGAAGTTTCCCTTCTTGCCCTTGCCCTTCTTGAAACTAGTGGTTTCACCAACCATCAACAATTGATGCTCCTTCTTGATTTCTACTTTTGTGGTGTCAAACATCGCGAATATCTCAAGGATCATCATATATGTCCCTGATATATTATAGTTCATCACGAAGCTCTAGCAGCTTGGTGGTAATGACTTCGGAGAAACATCACTATCTCATCTGGAAGATCAACTCCCACTCGATTCAAATGATTGTTGTACTCAGACAATCTGAGCACAAGCTCAACAATTGAGCTTTTCTCCCTTAGTTTGCAGGCTAAGAAAATTGTCGGGGGTCTTATACCTCTTGATGTGGGCACGAGCCTGAAATCCCAATTTCAGCCCTCAAAACATCTCATATGTTCCGCGACGTTTCAAAACGTCTTTGGTGCCTCAACTCTAAACCGTTTAACTGAACTATCACGTAGTTATCAAAATGTGTATGTCAGATGTTCGCAACATCCACAGACAACGTTCGAGGTTCAGCACACTGAGCGGTGCATTAAGGACATAAGCCTTCTATGAAGCAATGAGGACAATCCTCAGTTTATGGACCTAGTCCGCATAATTGCTACTACCAACTTTCAACTAAATTTTCTCTAGGAACATATCTAAATAGTAGAACTAAAACGCGAGCTACGACATAATTTGCGAAGATCTTTTGACTACGTTCAGGATAATTAAGTTCATCTTATGAACTCCCACTCAGATAGACATCCCTCTAGTCACCTAAGTGATTACATGATCCGAGTCAACTAGGCCATGTCCGATCATCACGTGAGACGGACTAGTCAACATCGGTGAACATCTTCATGTTGATCGTATCTACCATACGACTCATGCTCGACCTTTCGGTCTCTTGTGTTCCGAGGCCATGTCTGTACACATGCTAGTCTCATCAAGTCAACCTAAGTGTTTCGCGTGTGTAAATCTGTCTTACACCCGTTGTATGTGAACGTAAGAATCTATCACACCCGATCATCACGTGGTGCTTCGAAACGACGAACTTTCGCAACGGTGCACAGTTAGGGGGAACACTTTCTTGAAATTTTAATGAGGGATCATCTTATTTACTACCGTCGTTCTAAGCAAATAAGATGTATAAACATGATAAACATCACATGCAATCAAATAGTGACATGATATGGCCAATATCATATTGCTCCTTTTGATCTCCATCTTCGGGGCTCCATGATCATCATCGTCACCGGCATGACACCATGATCTCCATCATCATGATCTCCATCATCGTGTCTCCATGAAGTTGTCTCGCCAACTATTACTTCTACTACTACAGCTAACGGTTAGCAATAAAGTAAAGTAATTACATGACGTTTATGTTGACACGCAGGTCATAAATAAATTAAGACAACTCCTATGGCTCCTGCCGGTTGTCATACTCATCGACATGCAAGTCGTGATTCCTATTACAAGAACATGATCAATCTCATACATCACATATATCATTCATCACATCCTTTTGGCCATATCACATCACATAGCATACCCTGCAAAAACAAGTTAGACGTCCTCTAATTGTTGTTTGCATGTTTTACGTGGCTGCTATGGGTTTCTAGCAAGAACGTTTCTTACCTACGCAAAAACCACAACGTGATATGCCAATTGCTATTTACCCTTCATAAGGACCCTTTTCATCGAATCCGATCCGACTAAAGTGGGAGAGACAGACACCCGCTAGCCACCTTATGCAACTAGTGCATGTTCAGTCGGTGGAACCAGTCTCACGTAAGAGTACGTGTAAGGTCGGTCCGGGCCGCTTCATCCCACAATGCCGCCGAATCAAGATTGACTAGTAACGGTAAGCATATTGAACAAAATCAACGCCCACAACTACTTTGTGTTCTACTCGTGCATAGAAACTACGCATAGACCTAGCTCATGATGCCACTGTTGGGGAACGTAGCAATAATTCAAAATTTTCCTACGTGTCACCAAGATCAATCTATGGAGTCATCTAGCAACGAGGGAGGAGTGGATCTACATACCCTTGTAGATCACGCGCGGAAGCGTTCAAGAGAACGGGGTTGATGGAGTCGTACTCGTCGTGATCCAAATCACCGATGATCCTAGCACCGAACGGACGGCACCTCCGCGTTCAACACATGTACGGAGCAGCAACGTCTCCTCCTTCTTGATCCAGCAAGGGGGGAGGAGAGGTTGATGGAGATCCAGCAGCACGATGGCGTGGTGGTGGAAGTAGCGGGATTCCAACAGGGCTTCGCCAAGCGCTGCAGGAGGAGGGAGATGTGTCATGGGAGGGAGAGGGAGGCGCCAGGGCTGAGGTATGGTTGCCCTCCCTTCCCCCACTATATATAGGGCCAAGGGAGAGGGGGAGGCGCAGCCTTGGCCCTTCCTCCAAGGAAGGGTGCGGCCAAGGGGGGGAGGAGTCCATCCTCCCCAAGGCACCTCGGAGGTGCCTTCCCCCTTTAGGACTCTCCCCTCCTCTTGTCCCTTTGGCGCATGGGCCTCTAGGGGCTGGTGCCCTTGGCCCATGTAGGCCAAGGTGCAACCCCTACAGCCCATGTGGCCCCCGGGGGCAGGTGGCCCCACCCGGTGGACCCCCGGGACCCTTTCGGTGGTCCCGGTACAATACCGGTGACCCCGAAACTTGTCCCGATGGCAGAAATAGCACTTCCTATATATAATTCTTCACCTCCGGACCATTACGGAACTCCTCATGACGTCCGGGATCTCATCCGGGACTCCGAACAACTTTCGGGTAACCGCATACTAATATCTCTATAACCCTAGCATCACCGAACCTTAAGTGTGTAGACCCTATGGGTTCAGGAGACACGTAGACATGACTGAGACGACTCTCCGGCCAATAACCAACAGCGGGATCTGGATACCCATGTTGGTTCCCACATGTTCCACGATGATCTCATCGGATGAACCACGATGTCAAGGACTTAATCAATCCCGTATACAATTCCCTTTGTCTAGCGGTGCGATACTTGCCCGAGATTCGATCGTCGGTATCCCGATACCTTGTTCAATCTTGTTACCAGCAAGTCTCTTTACTCGTTTCGTAACACATCATCCCGTGATCAACTCCTTGATCACATTGTGCACATTATGATGATGTCCTACCGAGTGGGCCCAGAGATACCTCTCCGTTTACACGGAGTGACAAATCCCAGTCTCGATTTGTGACAACCCAACAGACACTTTCGGAGATACCTGTAGTGTGCCTTTATAGCCACCCAGTTACGTTGTGATGTTTGGCACACCCAAAGCACTCCTACGGTATCTGGGAGTTGCACAATCTCATGGTCTAAGGAAATGATACTTGACATTTAGAAAAGCTTTAGCATACGAACTACATGATCTTTGTGCTAGGCTTAGGATTGGGTCTTGTCCATCACATCATTCTCCTAATGATGTGATCCCATTATCAATGACATCCAATGTGCATGGTCAGGAAACCATAACCATCTATTGATCAATGAGCTAGTCGACTAGAGGCTTACTAGGGACATGGTGTTGTCTATGTATCCACACATGTATCTGAGTTTCCTATCAATACAATTCTAGCATGGATAATAAACGATTATCATGAACAAGGAAATATAATAATAACTAATTTACTATTGCCTCTAGGGCATATTTCCAACATTCGGGACATCTTCGGGATCGCGCTACGAAGGACCAAACCGTGCACGACAACTTGCGTTTGAACCGCGGAAGCGTTCCGCGTCGACTGGTGGTGGTGCCGGACCAAAAGGTCATCGGAAACGGGACCGATGACGAGCTATGGCGGCCGTGCATACGAGACCTCGACGGAGGCTATGCTAGGAGGCACGGGGAGGCTCGCGCGCATGCGCGTTGGGCTCCTGGGAACCTCATGAGCTCGACTACGAGCTCGGACGCGAGCTACGGCAACGGCGGGCACTGCGACGAGCTTCACCATGGCGGCGGGGTAGCACCAATGGCGACGGCAACTAGGGGGGCGAGATAGACGGCGCTAGCATAGGGGAAAGGTCGGGGAGCTTACGTAGGAGCACACGGTGGCTCGTTGGAAGGTTAGGAGCAGCAGGGTGCCGGAATCGCAGAGGAACGCCGGTGGTTGCCGAGGAAGAAGAAGCTGGCGTTAGAGTCGAAGCAAGGGCGCCGAGCTCGAGGGGCTGGTCGTGGGCGAAGGAGAGGTCAACGACGCAGCCCTTGGCGCGGTCCTAGGTGAAGGGGACGGCGGAGAGCGCGTAGACGGTGCCGGCCATGGCGACTGCGGTGGTGGCCGTGGCGGATCTGGGCAAGGAGGATCTGGTGGGAAGAGGGAGAGGCGGAGTGGGCGTCAGTGGAGAGCAGGGGAGTGAGTGGGGCGCAGGGGAGAGGACCGAGGGGAGGGGTCGACCTTATCCTCCTCGTCGACGACGAGGTGGTTCGGCGGCGACGCGCGGGTGCGTGCCCTCGGTCGGTTGAATAGGGGGAGGGGAGAGCGACAGGGGAGGGGGAGTGGGCCGACCTGTTGGGATGGGCCGAAGCCCAAGGGGAGGCCAGGGGCTTTCTCTCTCTCCCATCTGCTTTCCTTTTTCTTTTTCTTTTTTTATTTTCAGCAGCTTTTGCATTTTCCTTTTAGCCAAAAAAAATGACCTTGCAAAATTATGCCACTGGCCAAAACAAATTCATAGAATTATTGTGCACTGCCACAAAAGGTTGGGAGGCTTTTGGAATAGTTGCCAATTTTCTAAATTAAAAAGGGCATTTATTTTAAAGCTTTTCTGTTTTAGCTATTTTTAGGCCACATAGGCATTTTGCAAAAATGTTGGATCACCACCAATATTACCAGGAGAATATTTTACACATGATGAACATTTTAGTTTTCATGTTTGAGCATTTTGAATTTCACACATAATTTTGAAGTTGAAATCAACTGGAATTTGAAAAGGAATATTGATCAAAGTGACTAAGCACTGTTATAGCAAAATGATTAGCTTGATCTCTGGGATTACTGTAGCATCATTACACTGGGGTGTTACAACTCTCCTCCTCTAAAAGAAATTCTTGTCCCGAGAATTAAGAGGTAGAAGGGAACAGATCGGGGTATTCAGCATGGAGGTTATCCTCGCGTTCCCAAGTGGCTTCATCTTTAGAATGATTTGACCATTGCACCTTGAGGAACCTGGTAACCTTCTGGCGTGTTCGACGTTCAGCTTCTTCAAGAATGCAGATCGGATGCTCTTTGTATGTGAGATCATCTTGCACTTCAATCAGCTCCGGGTCCACTTCATGTTCTGGATCCTTGAAGCATCGACGAAGTTGCGATACATGGAAGACGTCATGAACGTGAGAGAACTGAGGTGGCAACTCCAGTTGATAAGCCACCAGTCCACGACGGGAGAGAATGTGGAAAGGACCAATGTAGCGCGGAGCTAGCTTGCCCTTGACTCTGAACCGATGAGTGCCTCTCAAAGGAGTGACACGCAAATAAGCTTGTTCACCAGATTGATAAGTTGAACCCAGTGTTTACGATCATAATTGCTCTTCTGGCGGGACTGGGCCGCCTTGAGATTATCCCGGACAATGCGAACCTGCTCTTCAGCTTGTTGAATAATGTCTCGACCAATGAGCGTCCGTTCCCTAGTTTCTGACCAATTCAGAGGGGTTCGGCACTTGCGTCCATAAAGCACTTCAAAGGGTGCCATTTTCAAGTTGGCTTGATAACTATTGTTATAAGAGAACTCCGCACAAGGGAGAGATTCTTCCCACTTCTTGCCGAAAGAAATAACACAAGCCCGAAGCATGTCTTCAAGAATTTGATTGACTCACTCGACTTTGCCTTGGGATCGGGGATGTTAAGCAGTGCTCCAGGTAACATGAGTCCCCATTGCCTCTTGGAAACTATCCCAGAACTTCGAAGTGAATACTGCCACGGTCTGAACTGATCTCCTTCAGGATGCCGTGGAGTGACACAATTCGGGAGATATACAAGTTTGCTAATTGACTAGCAGTGATAGTCTCCTTGACTGGCAGAAAGTGAGCGACCTTCGAGAATTGGTCGATGACGACAAAGATAGCATCGTTACCTTTCTGAGACTTGGGAAGGCCAGTGACAAAGTCCATCTGAATCTTATCCCATTTCCATTCAGGAATAGGGAGAGGTTGTAGAAGTCCAGCTGGTTTTTGATGTTTTGCTTTGACGCGACAACAAACGTCACATTCTTCGATATATCGAGCAATATCTTGCTTCATCTTGGACCACCAATACTTCTGACGAATATCTAAGTACATCTTGGTACTTCCCGGATGAATAGAGAGAGGGGTGTCATGCGCTTCTTTCATCACCTTCTCTGTCATAAGCTCGAACCGGGGTACGACAATGCGATCTCTGAAGTATAAGGTTCCATCTTCACCAAGTGAGAAATCTCTGGATTTCTCTAAGGCAAGATCCTTTTTCATCAAATCAACGTGAGCATCTTTGGCTTGAGCAGACTTAATTGCTTTCAGAAGAGTTGGTTCCAGGACAAGGTTATTCAGAGAACCCTGTGGAACTAGTTGAAGGTTCAGCTTGCATAGCTCTTCATAAAGGCGGGGTTGAGCTTTGTAGACCATGTGATTATTGCAATAAGACTTACAGCTCAAGGCATCGGCCATTACATTAGCCTTGCCAGGGGTATAGGATATATCGCAGTTGTAGTCAATAATAGCTTCAATCCACCGCTGCTGACGGAGGTTCAGATCTGGCTGAGTAAATAGGTACTTCAGACTTTGATGATCAGTGAAGATCTCACAACGATTACCGAGAAGGTACTGTCAGCTTCAGTGCAAAGATAACCGCAGCATGCTCGAGGTCATGAACTGGGTAGTTCTCTTTGTGAGGACATACTTGACGGGAGGCATAAGCAACCACCCTGCGCTCATGCATTAGGACACAACCTAATCCTTGACGTGAAGCGTCGCAATAGATGACAAAGTCCTTGTGAGAATCAGGGGGAGCAAGCACTAGGGCAGACGTCAGCTTGTCCTTGAGTGCCTGGAAACTTTGCTGACATTTGTCTGTCCAATCAAACTTAACGCCTTTGTGTAGCAGATTGGTTAGTGGCTTGGCGATCTTGGAGAAGTTCTCGACAAAGCGGCGACAATAGCTGGCTAGTCCGAGAATGCTTCTGACTTGCTTGACAGCCTTCAGAGGGGTCCAGTCAAGAATAGCCTGAACTCCTCTGGCTTGAAGGCAATACCATCTTTGAAGATGACATGACCAAGGTAGGTGACTTCGGGTAACCAAAATTCGCACTTGGAATACTTGGCATAAAGTTGATGTTCTCGAAGATTCTCTAGAACAAGTCGGAGATGTTCAGCATGTTCTTCTTTGTTCTTCGAATATACCAGGATATCATCCAGGTAGACTACGATGAACTTGTCGAGGTAATCCATGAATATGTAATTCATCAGATGAGAGAATGTGGCTGGAGCATTGGTTAAGCCAAAAGACATGACAGTGTACTCGTAAGAACCATAACGAGTGACGAATGCGGTCTTTGGAATATTCTCTTCACGAACATGGATCTGGTGGTAACCCAACCTCAAGTCGAGTTTAGAGAATATTGATGAACCAGCAAGTTGATCATACAGATCATTGATCCGAGGAAGGGGATATTTGTTCTGAATTGTAGCTTGGTTGATAGGACGGCAGTCTTGGACCAAACGATTCTTTCCATCCTTCTTCTTTACAAAGAGAGAAGGTGCTCCCCAAGCCGAGGAACTTGGATGAATGAAACCACTGCGGAGAGATTTGTCGATTTCCTCCTTAAGTTCAAGGAGTTCATGAGGCGGCATCTTGTAGGGTCGTTTGGCAATAGGAACGGTGCCTGGTTTCAAATCGATGACGAACTCGACAGCCCGGGCAGGGGGTATTCCTGGAAGTTCTTTTGGAAAGACATCTAGGAAGTCGCGAACAACTGGAATCTTTTCGATTCCCTCAAGAGGTGTTGCGTTCAACGCATTCAAAGCATAAAGTCGTGCTTCAGCGTTTAGAACAAGTTGAGCATGGTAGCTTACTATCTCCTCGGAAGGATGTAGGAGATGAACGACTTTGGTGGCACAAACGATGGAGGTAGTATGTGCTTTCAACCATTCCATTCCCAAAATGAGGTCAATGTTGGAAGACTCCAGAATATTGGGAGAAACATGAAATTCCAACCCTTCAATTTCAACGGGGACGTCCCGACCAATCATGGTAGTTTGACACTGACCCGCAGGGGTGCGTACCACTATCTGAGTGTTCATGGGCTCGCATCGGACGTCGTGTGCGTAAGAAAAATTTTCTGACATGAATGAATGTGATGCTCCTGAATTGAATAAAACAGAAGCCGGTACTGAATTTACGAGAAGAGTACCCATCACAGTAGCAGGCTGGTCTTGAGCTTCATTCAGATCAACATGATTAGCCTGACCACGACCATAAGGTCTGGCATTGTTGTTGTGGGGCTGGTTGTTACGACCTATTGAGGGCAAAGCCAGTTGGTTCCTTTCTGATTGCACTCTTTGGCAAGGTGACCTAGACGGCCACATCTGAAACACAGACCATCATTCACTACAAAAAAATACACTTCCGTGATGATATGTGTTTGTCACAGTAGGTCGCGTTTTTGTCATGCATGTACATCCATGACAAATTTATGACCGAATCAAGATAGTCATACCTGTGCTGTCGTAGAAGTGTTCCATGACATTACCAAAATTATCATCATGGAAGTGTCCACTTCCATGACGATAAATCACGCGTCACAGAAGTGCTTTCATCAAGGGTGACCGACACGTGGCATCCACCGTAACGGAACGTCGTTAAGCTATCGGGTCGGGTTTTGGATCCGATAACCCGTTAACAGCCCTGACCAATGGGGATTTTCCACGTGTAAAATCATCATTGGCTAGAGGAAACACGTGTCGGCTCATCGTCGGGACAGATGTCATCCACTCACTGGACAGAAGGCCCTATGATACGTCGACACGTGGCACGGCCCAACAAGTTTAAATGGGCCGGCCCAACTAAAGGCCCACAAGATTTTGTGGACCATAATGGGCCGGCCCAGCTAAAGGCCCACGAGATTTTGTGGACCATAATGGGCTGGCCCAGCTAAAGGCCCACAAGATTTTGTGGGCCATAATGGGCCGGCCCAGGTAAAGGCCCACAAGATTTTTGTGTGCCGTAATGGGCCTGCCCAGGTAAAGGCCCACAAGATTCTTGCGGATCATTATGGGCCGGCCCAGCTAAAGGCCCACGAGATTTTTCCGACATTAATGGGCCTGCCCAGCTGTAGGCCCACAAGATTTTGAGGACCCTAGTAGGCCGGCCCATTAACTGCCTGCCATGTTTTGGGCCAAATGTCGGTCCATATTTGATCCGGTCCATTAATGGCCTGCCACGCTCCGGGCCTAATAGTGGCCCATATGAGATCCGGCCCGTTAAAGGCCTACCATGTTCTGGGCCAAATTACGGCCCAGATCAGGTCCGGCCCTTTAAGAGGCTTTGGGCTAAATTATGGCCCATATCAGATTCGGTCCGTCAACTGGACACTATGCTTTTGGGCCCACTTGCTAAAGGCCCACTTAGTAATTCGGCCTGATATTAGTTTTGCCATGTTAAGGGCCCGTTTAACATTTCGGCCCTATATTAATTTCGGCCTGTTAAAAGCCCGTCATATAGTTGGGCCTAACTACGACCCGGTTTGCATCCGGCCTGCTCACAGCCGATATCTGATTGGGCCAAACAAGGACCGAGACAATTTTTTGGCCAATTAAAAGCTCGTGATTTGATTCACACATTCATGGGCTGGGGTTCATTTCGGGCTGCTGCTGGCCCGTGAGCTGTTCGGCACGTTTCAGGCCCAACCTACATCGTGATTGCATGACGACCCGATTATGTACCGTAATTTTACAGTTTGGCCGGTTTACTGCGAAGACAGGATATATAAAGTAAAATAACTGCAGCATCGTGAATAAGAAAAATCCTAGTGTTGACACCAGATTTTGGCATGGTCACGAATCCGGATTCATATGCAAAAGTTAGAGGCAACACTTCGCGGGCCAGCCCTGAGTGAGAAAGTATTCGGCCTTTGCTGACTGAATGAAACCTTGCCGGGGTAAAACCTTACCGGCGGAGAAGCTTGCCGGCGTGGAAAGCTTGCCGGCGGAGAAGCTTGTCGGTGTGGAATCTTGCCGAGAAAGACCTTGCCGGGGAGGAAAGATTGCCGGAGGAAAAGCTTGCCAGGCGAAGACCTTGCCGGGGGAAAAGCTTGCTGGGCGAAGACCTTGCCGGGGCTGAAAAGCTTGCCGGGAAAAGGCTTGCTCGGGTGGAAACTGTCAAGGCCAATCCAACCAGAAGCTGAAGATGGGCTCAAATGATTATCTAGATGAACCTCGAATGGAAAAATGATCTACACGAGTTGTCTTCTTCTCGTTGAAACGATTGATTTTGATATAACAATCGTTCAAATCCGAGTTCGTATGCAAAAGTTAAAGCAATCGGAGTGCAGCCCTGTCACGAGGCGAGATGTGGCGCGCCCCACCAGACACATGTCTGATGGGTAGCACGAGGAAATAGCCTGTGTTGCGAGACCGATCTGACCCTCAAGATGATCTCTGATCAAAAAACCTTCAACATGAAAGTTGTTCGTCTCGTCGAAACGGTCAAGATTTCTTTTGGGCTTGTTTTCATCCGAGATCGTTTACCACCGCAAAAAAGACCCGCAAGGTGCAGCCAGTTTAAACCGAACAGTTTTGGAAAGTTCGGATAAACCAGTCCGAATTGGACTAGGGTTTTGGACGTGAATTGATGTAATTTTCTTGTAAGGAAAGCCTAGATAATTTCTTTGCTTGTATGGGAAGTCCGGCCGCCTCTTATATATGTTGGGGGTGACGGCCGATTGAACAACACACAATCGAACAAATCAATATACTACTTTTTCATCTACGTTTTATCTCTCCATCGTTTTTCTCTCTCGTTCTTCGCTGTTCTTCGTGTTTGAGAGCTGCGAATCCCGAGGCTCTAGGGGCGAGCGAATCGACCTAGGGCAGCCCATAGCTGCCGCAATCCCTGACGGGGTCCCTCCCGGGTGCGCGGGGTTTCGGGTCTGCAAAAGCGCCCGCCGACTGTCTTGCGTATCACGTTGTTGGTCGGGTCTCCTTCGACATGAGCTGCGGTGCATCACCCCCGGCGTCGAGGGTACACGTGACGTGTTCGTGTGTCAACACACTTTTTGGCAACTCCGCTGGGGAACGAAGATCAATCGTCATCATCCACCATGTCTGATATTCCCAAGCCATCTGAGGTAGACGCCGATAACATCATTAAGCCCAGTCTTGATGAGATATCGGCCGATCATCGCCAAGTTTATGAGGAGTACAAGAAGGCGCGTGAGGAGAAGGACTTGCAGGAGTTCCTTGCAAAATTCAAGAAGGATCGCCAAGGCAACATCACTCCGATTGAAGAAATCAAGTTCCCTCCTCTTCAAGCCGAGCAGGTTAAACCCTTTATAAGTATTGCCTTTTCTCCTGAGCAGTGGGCTGAGATTGAAAGTTGTATTGCTGATGGTAACAATCTAGTCTACCAAACTATCATAGAAAATACTAATGCTCAGAAGAATACATCTCAATCGGCTAGTGGTAATGATGGTATAGCTGCTAGTATGCAAAACCCTAATCTAGCTTTACATATTGCATTGGCGCCTCCCGTGCCGATGGCTTATTATCCTACCCAAACAAATCAGATTGTGACTGCACCCATCAATCCTATTATGAGCATGCCAGGTTCAGTCGCAACGCCAAACCAAACCCTACCTACAGCTACAACCACTCGGCCATTACCGAACTATAGTTCGGCATACGTGCCACAGTTCATACCTACTGCTAGTAGTCCTGCTCCTCCTATGCCGCTGCCACAAGTTGCATCATCCACTATGGATGATGGTCTAGCTAATCTTAGAGAGGAGATGGCTAGGATGCTTCGAGAGAATTTTGGAGTTGAGTTACCTCGGAATCGGATTTACCAAAAGCCGTACCCCGAGTACTTTGATGCCATCCAGTGCCCTCCGGGATATAAGATTCCAGATTTTGTTAAGTTTAATGGAGAAGGCACAAAAACCACATGGGAGCATGTTAGTCAATATTTAGCGCAATTAGGTGAGGCAGGCTCATTGAATGAATTGAAAGTGCGTTTATTTCCTTTATCATTAACTGGTACCTCATTTTCATGGTTTTCTTCTTTACACCATGGTTCCATTCGGGTTTGGTCACAGCTAGAGCAGAAGTTTCATGATCACTTTTATAGCAGCGACAATGAACTCAAGTTGTCACATCTAACATCGGTTAAACAGAAGCATGATGAATCGGTCTCCGATTACGTCAAGAGATTCAGAAAAACAAAAAACCGGTGTTTTAGTTTCGTGATAACCGAGAGGGACTTGGCGGACCTAGTGCTGAGTGGTTTGAGAACTCCCATTAGAGAAAAGCTAGAAGGCTATGAGTTCTTAAATATCAACCAAGTCTTACAAAGGGCTTTGGCTCAGGAAAGCCGAAGCAAAGACCTCAAAGAAGTGCATAGATACAAAGCCGATCGTCCAAAGATGAATATGGTGGAATATGATAGTGATCACTCGGACGATGAGGGTGATGTTTTTTCTACTGGATTTGTTTGGCCATCTAAGGCCAAACCCTTTACTTGCAATGATCTGAAACCTATTCATAAGAATCGTGATGAGGAGATGTAGTTTACTTTTAACATTGCTAAGTGTGATAGAATATTTAACGCTTTGCCGCAGGCTAAGATTATTAGAATATCTCATACATTACCGCCGTTTGAAGAGCTGAAACGGCGCGCTTACTGCAAGTATCATAATTCTTTTTCTCATGCTACTAATGATTACAATGTTTTTCGACGGCAGATACAATCGGCCATTAATGACGGACGATTGAACTTTTCTGAGATGCAAGTTGATAAACAGCCTTTTCCAATGAATACCATGGATTTGGAGGGAAAGAAGCTACTCATTCGGCCGGAGGTTGCCGAATCTGCTAATAAAGCTAATGTCATTATTGATGAGCCCAGGAAAGACAAGGAGGGCGACAAGGTCTTGGGGAGACAGGTTGTGCTTGACAAGCAACCCTGTGTCAAGGAGACAATCAAAATCACCATCAAGAATCCTACACTCGGGGGGCAATCGCAAGTACAAGAAAATACTCGATTTAAATTTGTCAAACCCAAGAGTCCAGAAGTTGGCAAGTGGAAGAGGAATGAGGCAAAAGTGCAGCACAAGAAAATCAAGCCAACTTTTGATATGTTGTTGTCCAAGTATGCCAATCATGCGGCCGGTTCTAGCTCTAACCGGTCATCAAATTGGAAGCGCTCAAGGTCACCTCCTCGGGAAGAATTTCAGCATCATGCAAGGCCATATGGGTCGTGGGCGCCAGGACCATGGATGCCGCCACCCTCCTATGTGCCATACTACGTGGGGGATTTCAATGGAGGATGGAGGCAGCCCCCAATGGCCCCTTATGCTTTTCATCCGGGTTGGGCAGAACAAAGGAGGCCCGTTCATGAGAGACTTTCTTATCCCACACGAGGCCGTTTGAACAATGGTGTCAATCGGCCAGTGCAAGATAATCAAAAAAGGGTCGGCAAGCAAGAGTGGCGTGTTAAATCGCCAAGTGCTGCAATGCTCGAGTCAAGCAAAGGCAAGGAAAAAACCGATACTGACTCACTCATCTTGGGCTCCGAAACATTTGCCATACAACAGCCGATTATGCATAACGATCCGACTGAGCCGATACTTGCTATCGCGCCAAAGTACTCGGCTAATGACCTTGAAGGAAACACCAGCCAAGTAAAGATGAGAGATCCTAAATACACTCAGCCAAAGTGGTGTCCTCCAGGGCTGACAAAAACACAAAAGAGGAAACTATAGAGGTTAAGGAGTCAAGAGATGACAAAACAGGAAGCCGAGAAGCAAAGGGATAAGTTGTTCAATGACACTCGGCCCATGGTGCCTACAAAACAAGTGTGGAGGCCTAAACAAGTACAAGATGCAGTCGCTTCTACACCTATCACAGCAGCACCTGCGCCACCAAAGGAGGACGATGCGACAGCTATTACATCGTCTGCGACACTTCTTACTTCCCCTTCACTTGGACAAATTTCAGAATTGGTGGATGCACTTGAAGAAGAGGATGATATGTTGGACTACGAGTCTACGCCGGTTCATGAAGGTATGGATATCAATATGGTATATTACTTACCTACTGAGTTTCGTGCTGTCAATGAGGAAGGGGAGGTGGCTCAGCTGGATTTTGGCCCTAAAAATGCAATATTCGAGAAGCCAAAAGACCCAGTAACGCATCTAAAACCGTTGTATCTCAGAGGTCATATCAATGGATCACCGCTCACTCGGATGCTTGTTGATGGTGGTGCTGTGGTGAATCTTATGCCGTATTCGGTCTTCAAAAAATTGGGGCTGCATGATGAAGAGTTGATAAAGACCAACATGGTGCTCAATGGATTTGAAGGCAAAGAGAAAACTGAAGCCAAAGGTGTGATGTATGTGGAGCTCACGGTGGGAAGTAAAACTTTGGCTACCACATTCTTTGTCGCTGAGGTGCAAGGTAACTACAATGTCATACTAGGCCGTGATTGGGTTCATGCAAACTAGTGCGTGCCGTCCACTATGCACCAGTTTTTGATCCAGTGGGTTGATGATGAAGTGGAAGTTGTTCATGCGGATAACTCGGCCTGTGTTGCTTTGGCCGAGGCATCAGTGGATTGGCAACACCCAAATGTTACTTGCTTGACGGGACGTGACTTGTCATAATTTGATTTTCTCAGCGCAACCAAGAATGGTTTCGTGCCCGTCTCTTTAAAGCCGACTGAATGCAATCGGCTCTAGGGTATGATATGTTTAAATGGATCCTAACTCAGAGTGGTTACAAAAGCGACTTGTAGAATATTGGTCCAATGAGAACTATATGTATGAGTCCATAGAAGAGTTAGATGATATGGATAAATTAGGACAAGGTTTTACATCGGCCGATCCATTAGAAGAGATAGATATAGGAGATGGTTCAACTCCTAGGCCAACATTTGTAAATGCAAATTTAAGAGCCGATCATAAAGCTAAGTTGATCGAGCTATTGAAAGAATATGTGTGTTGCTTTGCATGGGAATATCATGAGGTGCCAGGTTTAAGCCGAGAGCTAGTGGAGCATCGGTTACCTATCTGGTTTTAGACCATATAAACAATCGGCCAGAAAGTTTAATCCAAAAACATATGACCGGATCAAGGAAGAGATCGGTCGTTTGCTTAAAGCTAATTTTATTAGACCTTGCAGGTATGCCGAATGGATTTCTAACATTGTCCCAGTAGAAAAGAAAGGATCTGGCAAGTTGAGGGCGTGCATTGACTTCAGAGATCTGAATAGGGCTACACCCAAAGATGAGTATCCCATGCCAATAGCCGATATGCTTATTAATGATGCTTCTGGACAAAAAGTTATTAGCTTTCTAGATGGTAATGCCGGATACAATCAAATTTTTATGGCCGAAGAGGACATGTCCAAGACAGCTTTTCATTGCCCTGGTTTTCTTGGTTTATTTGAGTGGACAGTGATGACATTCGGATTAAAAAATGTTGGCGCCACATATCAAAGGGCTATGAATTTGATTTTTCATGATTTACTCGGTGTCATACTTGAAGTCTATATTGATGATATTGTTGTCAAATCAGACGCTTTTGAATCTCACTTGGCCGATTTGCGTTTAGCTTTTGAAAGAACGAAAACTATGGACTAAAGATGAATCCTTTGAAGTGTGCATTCGGTGTGTTAGCTGGTAAGTTTTTGGGCTTCATCATCCATGAAGATGGCATAGAGATTGATCCCAAGAAGATAGAGGCCATACAAAAAGTGGAAGCTCCAACATGTAAGAGAGATATGCAAAAGTTCCTTGGCAAGGTCAATTACTTGAGGAGGTTCATAGTTAATCTGTCAGGGAAGGTTGATGCGTTTACTCCTATCCTTCGGTTAAAGAATGATGTTGATTTCACTTGGGGGGCAAAACAACAAGAAGCATTTGATATGATCAAGAATTATTTGTGCACTCCTCCGGTGATGAAAGCACCCAAGCATAGGGAACCCTTCAGGCTTTACATTGCAGTAGAAGAAGGAGTTATTGGTGCTGTTTTGACTCAAGAAACCGAAAGAAAAGAGCATGCTATTACATATTTGAGAAGGCACTTATTGGACGCCGAGACAAGGTATACATTTATTGAAAAATTATGTCTATGCTTATATTATGCTTGCACAAAATTGAGATATTATTTAGTGTCGAGTGCTTGCGTAGTAGCTTGTCAGACCGATGTCATTAAATACATGTTGCATAGGCCAATTCTTAGTGGTAGAATTGGCAAGTGGGCTTATGCTTTGATTGAATATGATTTGGCGTATGAATCTCTAAAATCCATGAAAGCCAAATTGTTGCTAATTTCATTGTTGAACATCAGATTAATGACAAGCATGATATTGATATGAACCTTGTTTCGGTAGTACCATGGAGATTATACTTTGATGGTTCAGTTTGTAGCAATGGCCAAGGTGTTGGTATTGTTTATATATCTCCTCATGGTGCTGTTTTTGAAGCCTCGTGCCGCCTAGAATATTTTTGCACAAACAATCAAGCCGAATATGAAGCATTGTTATTCGGCCTAGAGATGTTACTTGCTATAGGTGTTACACATATTGAGGCTTACGGTGATTCGTTACTAGTAGTACAACAAGTATCCAAAGTCTTTCAGTGTTTGGGCGAATCACTTAATGTTTATCTTAATAAATGTCTAGATATAATTTCTACTTTGGATTGTTTTAGCATTGCTCATATATCTAGACATGACAATTGGAAAGCAAATGAGTTGGCACAACAGGCATCCGGCTACCATGTTGATCATGGCGTGTTTCATATTTCTGAAAAGCCGATGTCTAGTCTTGCCGACATAGGGGAGGCCGAACCGGAGCCCACCGTTTCGGCCACTAATGAAATATTCAATGCAGGAGAAAGTCAAGACTGGAGGAAACACATTGTTGATTATTTGTGTGATCCTAGTAGAAGGGTGGACAGGGTTGTTCGGCGGATGGCTTGCAAGTATACAATGAGAGATGATGATCTCTATCGCCGAACGGTTGATGATGTTCTTCTAAAGTTCTTGGACGAGGACCAAGCGAGAGTTGCTATGGGGGAGGTCCATGAAGGTATTTGTGGCACTCATCAATCGGCTCCCAAGATGAAATGGTTGCTACGACGTGCTGGATTTTATTGGCCGACTATGATTAATGATTGCTTCGGATATTACAAAGGGTGTGAAGCTTGTCAAAAATTTGGTGATATTCAGTTGGCTCCTGCTGCTATGGTACATCTCATTATCAAGTCGTGGCCTTTCAGAGGATGGGGTTTAGACTTTATTGGACAAATTCATCCGTCTTCCTCAAAGGGGCATCGGTTCGTATTGGTGGCAACCGATTATTTTACTAAATGGTCTGAAGCAGTACCTCTCAAGAACATGACACATACGGAGGTGATTAAATTCATAACCGAGCACATTATTCATAGATTCGGCATTCCTCAAACATTGACTACAGATCAAGGCTCCTCTTTCATGTCACACCAAGTTAGAGAATTTGCCGAATCTTATAACATAAAATTGCTCAATTCCTCTCCATATTATGCCCAAGCCAATGGACAAGCTGAGTCTAGCAATAAAATTTTAATCAAGCTCATCAAGAAGAAGATTGAGGGTAATCCAAGGAGATGGCATGAGTTGTTGTCTGAAGCTTTGTGGGCACATAGGATCTCAAGGCATGGTGCTACGAAGGTGACTCCATATGAGCTAGTATACGGTCAAGAGGCTGTTTTACCGGTGGAAGTGAATTTGAATGCTTTGAGAATAGCCAAACAAAATGATTTATCAGCAGTAGACTTTTATAACTTGATGATGGACAATATTGATGAGGTTGCCGATAAACGCTTGGCTACTTTGAAGGCCATAGAGAGGGACAAGTTGAGGGTAGCAAGGGCTTACAATAAGAAGGTTAAGTTGAGGAATTTTCAAGTTGGCGATCTCGTCTGGAAAGTAATTCTCCCGATTGGTTCAAGAGACAGAAAATTTGGGAAGTGGTCTCCAAGTTGGGAAGGTCCTTTTAGAATTGCAAGAATAGTTCCCGAAAACTCTTATTTGGTGGAATCCGTACAAGGGGCACTCTTACCTCGAGCTCTCAATGGCAAGTACTTGAAGAAATACCACCCAAGTGTGTGGCAAGAAGCCTAAGTGGGCAGTGGCCGATATATGACTATCACCTTTAGCACAAACATGGCCAATACCTGATTATCATCCTGAGGAAAATGGCCGATGGATTGTTGACATCGTCCTTAGAACGAACACAATACAAGTTATTTTTCGGCACACAAGTTTTGCCGAAAAACAGGGGGGCATGTGTTGACACCAGATTTTGGCATGGTCACGAATCCGGATTCATATGCAAAAGTTAGAGGCAACACTTCGCGGGCCAGCCCTGAGTGAGAAAGTATTCGGCCTTTGCCGGCTGAATGAAACCTTGCAGGGATAAAACCTTGCCGGCGGAGAAGCTTGCCGGCGTGGAAAGCTTGCCGGCGCAGAAGCTTGCCGGTGTGGAATCTTGCCGAGAAAGACCTTGTCGGGGAGGAAAGATTGTCGGAGGAAAAGCTTGCCGGGCGAAGACCTTGCTGGGGGAAAAGCTTGCCGGGCGAAGACCTTGCCGGGGCTGAAAAGCTTGCCGGGAAAAGGCTTGCTGGGGTGGAAACTGTCAAGGCCAATCCAACCAGAAGCTGAAGATGGGCTCAAATGGTTATCTAGATGAACCTCGAATGAAAAAATGATCTACACGAGTTGTCTTCGTCTCGTCGAAATGATCGATTTTGATATAAAAATCGTTCAAATCCGAGTTCGTATGCAAAAGTTAGAGCAATCGGAGTGCAGCCCTGTCACAAGGCGAGATGTGGCGCGCCCCACCAGACACATGTCTGATGGGTAGCGTGAGGAAATAGCCTGTGTTGCGAGACCGATCTGACCCTCAAGATGATCTCTGATCAAAAAACCTTCAACATGAAAGTTGTTCGCCTCATCGAAACGGTTAAGATTGCTTTTGGGCTTGTTTTCATCCGAGATCGTTTACCACCACAAAAAAGACCCGCAAGGTGCAGCCAGTTTAAACCGAACAGTTTTGGAAAGTTCGGATAAACCAATCCGAATTGGACTAGGGTTTTGGACGTGGATTGATGTAATTTTCTTGTAAGGAAAGCCTAGATAATTTCTTTGCTTGTACGGGAAGTTCAGCTGCCTCTTATATATGTTGGGGGTGACGGCCGATTGAACAACACACAATCGAACAAATCAATATACTACTTTTTCATCTACGTTTTATCTCTCCATCGTTTTTCTCTCTCGTTCTTCGCTGTTCTTCGTGTTTGAGAGCTGCGAATCCCGAGGCTCTAGGGGCGAGCGAATCGACCTAGGGCAGCCCATAGCCGCCGCAATCCCTGACGGGGTCCCTCCCGGGTGCGCGGGGTTTCGGGTCTGCAAAAGCGCCCGCCGACTGTCTTGCGTATCGCGCTGTCGGTCGGGTCTCCTTTGACGTGAGCTGCGGTGCATCACCCCCGGCGTCGAGGGTACACGTGACGTGTTCGTGTGTCAACACCTAGACTATACAATAAAGAAATTACGGCATATTACATCCACTGGGCATCAAAGTTCGCCACTATGATAATAAAGCACAAGCAGACATCAAAATACATACACTGGGCATCAAAGATTGCTACCAGTGCAAATAAACACGCCGACTAAATAATATACAAAACCGACAGCACTTCAATAGAGTTCAAGAAAGGTTAGCCCTACTGGGGAGCTGCAGCGCAAGCAGCTGAGCAAGATGTTGAGACTACGCTTGTTCAACACTTATATCTTCCTCACTCTGAAAGATAAACAAGCAGACAGATGACAGGTTTTGCACATAAAAGTATCAGTGCTAAAAATGCATCACATTTCTTACTAATGAATAAAGTGACACACCTTAAATTTGCATTAACAGAATATGGTATTGTTCAGGTCAAGACATGGCAGGAAATGACATTGTGAAGGAGTTGGCAGCTTCACGACACCACTGGATTACAGATTAAGAACTCATAAGTATCAATGGTTAGTGTGCTATCAATTTATACCATTTCAGATTGGCAAATAAAGAGACGGTTTAAACAATAGTAGAATGATATGACATTGTTCATAGTTAAGACATTGCAGAATATGACATTGTGCTGTAGTGGGTAGGTTCACCACACCACTAGATTACGGATGAAGAACAGAAGCATACATGCAGTGCAAAAGAAGATCACTTGCTCTGTATAGTTTAATTTACATGGTATGAAGAAGGAACTTGGTTGTACAACTGAAAACTTAAATTGAGAAAGGACAAACTTTTGTTTATGAACTACATATAATAAACTTTAAACAAGTAATTTGATGCAAACACCAAAAATAAACAGCTATTGCAGTCATGCCTAACCAAATATATACAACAAAGTTTGAAGGCTTGAGATGGACAAACTTACATTATTGGTGAAGACAGGCTCTATAAAGGCCTTGTCCATGCTGATGGGGGGGGCAATTCAAGAAGTTTACCACAGAATCTTCTTCAAAAGCATTGCCTTTATTCTACATTTTGTTAAAAGTAAATATAGATGTGATAATATACGAAAAATGGAGAATATTTAAGATAAGATGAAGAGTGATGCTACATAACCAAGTAGCTATAAATATAAGTGCAGCGATACAGGCAAAAGGTACAGCCAAGAGAAATGCACAGCTAAACTTCTTCAGTACCAACCTTATGGTAAGAGTAAATATAGATCTGATGTGTAGAAAATGGAGGGCAAAGGAAAATAAGCTGCAGAGTGATGGTACATGAACAACTACCTGTCATTATAAGTACACTGATAAAGGACATCATGTACTTACAAGAACAATGCAGAGCTAAAAAAACATTAGCATTGGATATATTCTACACTAATGTAACCATTCATACAGATCAGATAATTTGGAGCGAACAATTGATAAGCAAGCTATCATACATACTGCTGTCACATAATGAACCAGGTATGTATGCAAGTACAGTGATACATGACAACAGGTACTAATAAGAGCAAAGCAGCGGGCAACATATTTGCTATATCCTGTCGTTCTTGTCAAACCGGAATTCTTCTTCGAGCAGATTTCCTGCAAAACAGATTTGTAAGGAACATGCGGAAAAGTAGAAGTTCAAATTGTCATGTGATTTCATAGACAGTACCTCATCCTGGGAACGAGACCAATGCATAACAAGGTTTTTCCATTCAATGTCTTCTAAATTTAGCACAAGAGACTTCACCAGAAATTCGTTTATAGACTTGCCATCAAAGTGTGGTTTCCTCAGGTAACACTGATACTGCTGCAATGCTTCCTTGAAAAGCACAAGAAAGCTTTGCTCGTCATGACTATCCAGATTGACCCTGGCCTAGTTACAACAATGTAATGTAAATCATTGATGTGTTCAATCAGCAGAAAACAGGAAAATAATAACCATGAATAATAGCACTTACACATAAGTTGGACAGGAAGATGTGAAAATGGTGTTTGTCTTCACAATAATCTTCCCATTATGGGAATATATGCACGTAGTCCCTAACAACATTGAAAGCATTGTCTTTTAAACTGGGAATAAATGGAATGGGGTTCCAATATGCAGGAATTGGCCGTCTCTGCAGTTGGGATAGGTCTTCGGCCGGTGGACTTGTTGTACTTTTTGCTGGAGTGGGATTTTTCTGTGGTACAGTTGGTGCTATGGCAAATGAAATCGGTATACCTTTTGCTGGAGTGCAGGCCGTGTGTGGTGGGCTAGTGGTGTGGCCAGTGAAGTATGGGTACAGTCTGCTGGAGTCGGTCCTACGTTTTGTTTCACTAGTTGTACAGCCAATATAAGTGGGGTGTTGTCTGATTTCTCCGGCACCACCACGTTTTTCAAGGACTTTGCTGGTGCTCCTTCAGGTTCGGCAATCACCCTCTTCCTTTTTGATGTCTGATGCACAAGAACAGCATTTGAGTGGAAAAACATGGTATGATGACAGATGGAATATGTATTGATAATGGATGGGCATGGCATCTCGACATATATGATGAGTAAACTAAGCAGATGGCGGTGCAACAAAGTAGAAGAAATGCAAGACAACGTATGAAAGATACAAGCAATCAATAAAACCTTGCCAAATTAGAACAGGCACCTTGATGGGTGAACAGGACAGGCCATCTGCCTTTGACTCCTCGAGGTTAGAATAGTCACTAGGATGATATTCTGAACAAGAATCAACAGGTGGGGAGCGTATGAGTTTCATTGCTTCTAGAATGGCACTCAATGCCTTGCTGCCAATTTTGTAAGTCATTGTAGTGTTCCACAATATTTTTCTGATGCGTGGATTCTGATATTCACTGTAATTGCGTATAATATCTGAGAACCATGGAAACATAAATAGTTGTGAGATTATCTTTGTAATGCAGATGATATTCTAATATAGGGGCGCCCCTGTAAACACTTGTGTGCTATCACTGGATTCTGATGAGAGAGCTCATGTGTGTTGTAATATGGTGCGTGCATTTATATAATCTGGCACAAGTACACAAAAACTAGGCTCCAGAAGTAAGGATAGTTGGCAGATGATAGGTTCATAATATACTGTATAGAGAGTTTATTGCCAAACCATGATAACAAGAGCACACAGCAACTAGGCAGATCATAGTGTACATAACAGGGGTACACCATAACCAGGATATATAAATCGAGAAAGTGGAACTGGCTGGAAATTACGGTGTTGTATTGCCGCTAGTAATTGAAAGTATATCGATCACGTACATGCCAGCTCTATCAGCTGTTGCCTGCAGATGTCCCTGCTCCCTTTCCTGACAAGGAACATACTGTGCTTCCCATACAGACACCGCACGGGCCGCCGGCCGAACCTCCGGCCCCACCGCCTGTGTTCCTCCGCCACCCCCACCCCCGCCACCACCCGCGTCGAGTTTTCTTCGTTCGACGAGGCCCCTCCACCGCCCCCCACAACCACCGTCCCCATCCGAGCCCCTTCGATCACACCGGCGAACTCCGGCGAGCTCTGAAAAATCGACTGACCCAATTTTGAAATTTAGTCTACTGTGATTTAACTAGTGTGGAATATAAAAGGGGAAAACCATAAGCATTGCGAGTATGGTGTTGAGCGTGCCATGGCAGATCTGAAGGTGCAAACCGGACAAAGGCAACTTCGCAACCAAGACAAGAAATCAGAGTAAAGCAGTGGCGATCTATTTTCTTGCTGCGATAAATAAGTTGAGCAGATACGAAAGAGTACCGCCTCTGGTGCGGCACCGTGTATGCATTTGCTGAGAATTTAATGGTGCTGCGGTAGCGATGGCTATCGGCAGCGTGGAAGCAGATCTAGGAGGGTAGACGGTGGCGGCGGGGTGTGGTGGACGAGACGGTCGTAGGAGCGGCGCCGACAAGGTGGACGACGGTGGGGATGAAGTGAGAGGACGGGATGCAAGGATCCCGGTCCGAAGCCATGGATGAGAGAGGTCAATCTCTTATAATGGACAGCGGCGTCGGGGTATCAGCTCCGGCATGGTGGAGGAGGACGGCGGTGGATGGGGTGGCGGACGGCGGCGGACGGAGGAGGGTGGGGTGGAGAGGGTGTTTTGGCACCCACGGAGTACGAATGGGGAAAAGGGAGGTAGAGAGGAGGGGGGAACCATGTATTCAGGGCGCGCTTGTCTCAAATGCGAGGAAATTTACAAACTTAGCCCCCGTTTCAAATTTCTACTACATCACAGCAACACTAGTCGGTTGGGGATAGGACGGTAATCTTGCATACACCGAATATTTGCCGACGAGGGTATGTTTTTGACGCCCACCGTGTATGAATATGAATCGGGGAGGGAGTTGATTTTGGCCGAGGACACATTGTGTTTTGGCGCCCACCGTGTATGAATCCGGGTGAGAGGCGGTTACGTCACGTTTGGATGAAATTACAAATCTACCCCTATCGAAACCTATAGAAATCCAGCATATAGGCTTTGCGTGGCAGGGATAGGTAGTAGCGATTTCCATCTCACGGATTTTGGTTTCGGGCGATTACTGCGACTTTCCCCGCTTTGTTCAAATTTTGCAGAGTGCACGTTTACCGTGCCAACTCAATTCGAATCCCGTTTGTATTCTATTTTTTTCGGGCGGGATCCATTTTCAATTGGAATTACATTCTATATACATCATTTTTTATATATACTTTCAAAAGCACAACACCATTTATACATAAATATGGTTTACAAATGGCATGATCTCAGATTCATAAGGTTGTATCCATTAATTTGGATTTTCAAATATTTGAAACCACTTTATGTTGAAATCCAATGTATGCATTCCTCGCTAACTGTCTCCAATTAATGTGTGTTTCATGCGGGTTCTTTTACTTCTCAAACATGTATAATGTGTTTCACACATGCAACATATAGTGTAATCCCGTTTAGACATTAATTGCATATAAACCATGCATTGTTTGTAATTGAAGAATCTATGGATCACCAATATTGATAAACTATATAACAATACACGTGTGCCCAAATTCAAATGAATATGCATGTTTGATACACCAATTTGCGTTATGATATTATCGATGTCGTGATCTCCAGTTTAAATATTTGAATCCCCTTTAATCCAGATATTCGTCTCATATAGCTATCACTCATGCTTATATAGGACTATCTCTCTGGACCTATACGCATTCATCGTCTCTCAGGTATCTCTCGTGCTACCTGTATGTCGACAATGATCTTTTATCTTCGTACACACTGACGGTACTCTCTCCCTCGACCTTCATCACTCTATCTCTCTCTAAGTATATCTCACTCCCTGCTATGTGTCTCTAACTATGATTCTCCATGTGGAATCTCTTTCTCTCACACAAACACATAACTTTATCTCCCGAGGTCTCATTTCTCTCTACTATTCCCATGTGTGCCACTCGCACACCCCTCATACAGAGATGTCTTTCACTCCTTAGATATGAGAACCTACGACTCTTCCTCTTCAATATCTCTTTCTCACACACAAACACAAACTCTGTCTCACAGGGTCTCATATTTCTCCATTGTTCTCTTGTATGTCGCTCACACACACCCTCTCTCCCTAGAGATATCGTGTGTTCCCTCGTATGTCTCGCTAGCTATCACTCTCGTTGTGAAATATCTTTCTCTCTCGCAGACACAAAACTTCGTCTCTCTGGATCTCATTTCTCTCCGATATCTGTTTGTATGTGACTCACACGCACCCTCTCTCTATCTCTCTCACACCCACACACATAAGGCAGCCTTCCGATCCACTTGACTCCTATCTCTAACGCACACTAGCTAGCATCTTTATCTTTCTATTTATCTGTTTCTCCATCAACCTTCTTTCTCGCCCTCACTCTTGATTCCTATCACACACACTACATATGTTTCTCTCTACATGCAGTCAAGTGCCCTCTCACACACATATATAACTTCACCCTTTGAACCACCCGACGGTCATCTCCAACACCCAAACTAGTGGATGTCCCTCTAGCTAGCATCTCCATCTCTGTATCTATCTGTAGTTTCTCCGTCAACATTTCTTTCTCGCACTGAGTCTTGCTTCCTATCACCCACACTATATATGTCTCTCCATACATATGCATTTATAGGTTGGTCTCTTTTGCACAATCGTTATGCCTCACTCCCTCTGCTCGCCATAGATGCATGCTCCAGCCCACGCCACTATCTCTTAAAGACAAAAACACATGCTCAGTTGTCGGGACTTCTTCCATGCATTCTCACATGCATGCATATTGTCATACCGATCCGTCTCTCCCATGTCGTTGATCTTATGACTTATGTCTTCTTTCTTTTATCTCAATCATGTGCGCGCGCACACACACACATCCCACATATACATGTATACCTCTCACACATGCACGTTCAAGGTCTCTATGTCTCCATGCGTAGTTAATTACCCTCAATCCTAATGCCACATCGAATCGTTCTCCTCTTTTGTGCACATAACTTCTGCCTGGATGGGTAAAACACACACTCACACTTAACAATCTCCTTCTAGCTACCCCCCCCCTCTCACTCTTCCCCTATATCCCCGAAACCAATAAGACCATCCCTTAGTTTAATTCCCGCCTACATGCACCATCGATATATAGTAGTCTTCCTCGGTGTCTCTCAAACAAACACGTTCTCTCGAAGTCGACTCCTCTCACGCGCACACACCTTCTCTTCCCTCTCTATGGGCATTTTCTCTCTCGCACCCCATCGTTGGTGGCCTCTGCCATACACATCACCTCTCTATGATGAAAGCCATGCACACTTAAATTACATCCGCCATAGAGGACCCCGCGACACACACACACACACACGCACCCCCCAACACACACACACTAAGACTCCATCTCTCTCTCACACACACACAAACACACACACACATGCAAGCACGCACGCCCCCCCCCCCCCCCACACACTAAGACTCCATCTCTCTCCCTCTCTCTCACACACACACAAACTAAGACTCCATCTCTCTCTATCCTCTCTCTCTCACACACACCCCACACACACACTAAGACTCCATCTCACACGCACATGCTCTAGGCGGAGCATTTGTTCCTACCACCCTTCATCCAACCTTACCCGTATGATAAACAATCACCTTTATTTACTTGCATAACATGGACAAATTCCACTTTACTTTAGTAGTCAGCAAACTTATCATCTGTACCCTTATAAAAGAACGAGTTGGTGGTGATGGTGTGTCTGCCATCTTGTAATACAGACTGTATGATATATATCTGAGGATAGAAAGCAAACTATGATAATTTTACAAAAGATACCCACACCTCTCTCCACATCATTATCTCCCGCAACCTCATTGCTCAGCAATTTAAAAAGGAATAAGTCTCTGGAACAATCTAGCATGCATGGTGGCCGCTGCCGCCTGCCGACGCCGTCCATCTCCATGCCTCTGCCCATTCCGACCACCAGTCACCACCATGCTCCACTCCTCCTCTCCTTATCTCTCATCTTTCATTTTTTCGATGACATTCTCGAGATACCAGTTTTCCGATAAAATTCTTGAGATATCATTAGTTTTTACACATGGGATTACTCCTGCATGGGTCAATCACAATAGGTGTTCTGTAAAAAAATGCATATTGATGTTCCATGCAATGCACGAGAATCTTGCTTGTAATTATATAACGCAAATCACGAGCAGGAAGTGAAATTTTTTGACACAACCTCGTTAACATGGCCACATAAATCACTAGCTAAAGTAAATACCATTATACTTATATCCCGATGCAAAAGGTTGAGTACATGTCCGAAGAGTAGAGTCGCACACACACACACCGTCTCTCAGAATGTCTCTCACACACACCAGTTACGTGACGCCCACTTAAGCAGACACGTATGTTACAATTTGTGCACCCGCGGGTACACGTGATGCTGCGCATTTATTTAAGCCAGAAGGCAAACCCAAACAGTAGCTGCATTCATTCCCCTCCCGCCGCCTCTTCTCTGGTCATCGTCGCCCCGTAGCCATGGGCCGACCGAAGGTAACAACATACGCCATACCCCCGCCGGAGCGGCGCTTTAATATGGAAATTTTAGTGGTCATGCATGCATCTTTTTGTGCTAGCACTCCTATATAAGGGTTGACCGGTCGCTTCCCGCGGACGTGCGTGGGCGGTGGAAGAGGAAGGAGAAGGGAAGCAGGCTGTGGAGTAACGTTTTTTACCACAATTTCTTAGGAAATCGAGTGCAATAATTGAGTAGTTTTGCAAACTACCAGTACTACACCTGAAACGGTTCAAAACCTATACTCCCTTGCCAGCGCGCGCTTCCCGCGTGAAACGGTCAGCATCGCCCTGGAGCGTCAGTGCTGCATTAATTCCTGACCAGAGAGGAGGCGACCTCTCACTGGCGCCGGCTTGGAAGTGGCACGACGGCCGAGAGAGCACCGCTTCCCGGTGCACGCGACTGCTCCGCGTCGAGACTGGCCATAGGCCCTGTTTGGATCCATGGGTTAGAGTTAGTTTGAGCTAGTTGGGCTCAAATAGCCCTAAACTATCCAAGCATGAGGGTTTAAATTGGAGCAAGTTGCATCGAACCCACCAAAAAAACTATCCCACCCAAGAGGTGCTAACTGGAGATAGTTCTCATTGGGACCACTGAAAAATCACTTTTCTCTCTCCATGAAATGCATTTATTGTCAATCTAACCCTGTCACCCAAACACCTCTTTGGCTACAGTTAGTTCAAGGTTAGTCATGAGTTAGTTTAACCTCTAGCTAAGTTAGAGTATCAAATAGGAGCAGTATAGGACATGCAAGTTGCTCAAAGCATACAGGCAAATTCGTACGTGAAAGGATTTTTTTCTTTTTGAAAACGGAACATGAAAGGAATTTTTTTAGAATGCTCTTGGCATGTCGCTAACATGTGATAGTTAACCGACCTCAATAGACGGCAGAAAGTGAAGTAGAAAGGCACAAATGATATGAACATGCGTGGCATATAGGGTGTGTTTGGTTGCGTCCTCGTCTCAACATAGTTGTTCCCTCTTCATGCATGCTCAACTCAACACCCCTCTTCATGCATGCTCTCTTCATGCATTCTTCTAGTGTATTTGTGCTAAACTAGTGTGGACTCATGCACCCTCCATACACTCTACCAAACACCCAAAAGTAGGTCGAGAAGGGAACTCTTGGGCGGCATTTGTCTCTTACTACGTACTACCACTAAATGTTGTACGTGCAATGCACGGTGATGTTATGGAGTACGTGCCTAAGTACTCTACTACTATATTAGTTGGAGGCACATATTAACTTTTATATTTGTTTACGTGTATGCCCCGAGACCTTCCAACTAGACGTGTCTTTGTCTCCAGGTCACACTTTGTATCGTTCATACCACTAAGTACTACTACGTGTGGTCTCCGACCTAGAAGTGGAAGAAGTGGAGACGCTCTACCACGCTGTTTTTTTACGCTGGGCTCTACCATGTTGTTCATGTCCCACTCCTTTCGCTGACGTGTGGGACATCCAGCATGTGCCGTGTTTGGCACCCTTCGCCATAAGAGTTGAAACGCTAGCATTCATCAGAAATAAAAAGTAATTATAACTCGGCAGTGATACTATTTTTTTGCGAACCAATCAGCAGTGATACTATACCACGCAGTTTCCTTGCTCCTCGATATCAGAAAGAATACTTCCGTTCGCTAACACGTGGGACGTCGACCATCCTGGTCCACTTGCCATGCACGCAGAAATCCAAGGGAGTCACCCAGGTCGTCGCGCCGCAGTAACAATGACTAATGAGCCATCAAATCACATGCCCACTTCCCACTTTGAAGTTGCTTGGACGAAGGAACCATCATGACTTCGTTGAATTTTGCTTCTTGAAGAAAACTACTGTACCAGCAGTACTGCTAGCTATAGTAGTTACTCCAACAGAGGCCTCCTTTCGTTCATAGGATAGGAATATGAAAATCATAGGAAGTGAGATGACATGCATCTGAATTCCTATAGAGAAAGAGATGCCATTTGATGCTTAGGATAGGAATTTTTCCATTTAGTCTAGGCTAATGTACTGGTAATTTTCTCTAAAAACTATAGTAGTAACTAGTAGTACTAGTACATGCTCGTACTCAGACACACACACACACACACTAACTACTAGTACTACTACTTCTCACATGATGGCCAGACGATGTCGTTCTCCTTCTCGGCTTTGTCGGCGACACCCCATCGTGCTTGGATCTCCGCTGACCTCTCCGCAGCAGCGCGTGCGTCCTTTTCTTTCTTACGGCGGTGGGCCTCTCTTTTCTTGAGTGCTTTCTGACATTTCCGCTCCCTCTGTGCGGCTTTGGCCGCCTCTTGCTCTACCGCCCATTCGGCCTTGGCATCTTCAAATTCCTCCCACATAGTTGTAAGGTCGCGAGCGGCAATGAACTCGGCACGGTGGGATGCCATCGCTTCCCTACCATTTTGTGTGTGGTCGTGGGCGGCAAGGAACTCGGCGCGGCGGGATGCCATCGCTGCCTTACCGGTTAGTATGCGGCGCGGTGGCATGAATGACACTTGGTGAGAGCTCTGGGGTGGAGTGGCCGGACAACCGTATAGTGGATTGGTTTGTCAAGAGCTCAAGCACAGAAGACGAAGCAAATTTGGATTCCCCTTCAATCCTAGTCATTTATTACCGAGTAAAATGCATTGGTGGTCATCGAACTTGTCTTGATAGCTCACTTTGATCATTGTATATGAGATATGGTGATTATACGGTCACTAGCTCAGCATATAGCTCCGTATTTGTCTGGTTGACCAGTCAAACAGTCCGCATGCGCCTCATCAGCTCGTGTTCTTTATCTATCTACACGGGCCTACCTGTCAATGGAGAAAGAAATACTGTAAAAAACAAAATTATGCTAGAGTCCGGACCGCTTCCAGAGCCCGCTCTCACCGCCCTGGCCCCTCAAGACGCTAGCTGCCCGCCGCATGCATGCATAGCAAGTAGTACTCCTTATGTGGAGGAGAGAGAGGCATTGACAAAGTCAAGGAGTGGGCTCTACAAGAGCCCGTCTCTACACGTGCTCCTAGGTATAAAAAATAATTCTAAAAAGGCATAAAAACAATTGTGTCTTAAAAAAATAAAGGTAAAAAACATTTGAGAGGAAATAGATAGAGAGAATGTGAGAAAAAGCTATAATTTGGGCATTACATGAGGAAGGAGGGAGTGGTGCACATGCCAAGTTCACTGGGCTGCCGTGTTTCACACTCCTCCGTCGTAACAGTGGAGACAATAGCTTTCATCAAAAATAAACAATGAATACTCGTTGCTCGTCCTCTATATTGGAAAGAATACTTTCATTCGCCGACATGTGGGACGTCGACCATCCTGGTCCACCTGCCATGCACAAAATTATCCTGGTCTACCCCGATCGTATCGCAGGCCCAACCTTTCCCACTGTAAGTTGTTCGGACGAAGGAACCATCATGACTTCATTGAACTCCGCTTCTTCAAGAAACCTTACTGTACCCGCAATACTGCTACCACACGCGAAGACTGGACGGCACTGTACCACGTCATATCACTGAAAACCACTAGGCCAAACTAGCCCGCCTAGGTCATCTATTTTGGAATGGAGGGAGTACATCTCTGCACTGCTATGATTTTGTGTTGCACGTCATATCACTGAAACCCACTAGGCCAAACTAGCCCGCCTAGGTCATCGATCGCTAAGCCTACAATTTTAGGAGCTAGGGCTATTGGTCGATCGACGAGGGATAAGTATAAGCGTACCACGAGCTCATCAGCCCCAACGTTTCTCTTCGGTGAGTGTTTTGCAAGTACTATAGCTCGCACAATAGCTAGCCTACTAACACCAAGAATCATCAAACAAGCCCTGCTGATATGATAAACAGTTCAAACTTACATCTAATCATGCCATATATTACATCAAAAGCTGGTGAGGATACATCTGTTTCCATAACTTGGAGAGGGTTCGCATGATTCACTATCAAACAAAAGTAGCAAGTTCCGCCCACATAAGACAGTGCACTAGCCCTAAGATGGTTTGATAACACGCATCGTTCTGGTAATTAAACACAGGGCAATGCAAACTACCCTGAAGGATTAGCGCGACCAACTATTTCTTGTCATCGATCTCTCGGGCAATGACCACAGCACGGACAGCAGCATGGGAATCGATTTCTGGGGCGATGTCTGCAGGACTGGCCGCGACATCGGAATCGATCTCTGGGGCGATGTCCACAGGATGGACAGCGGCATCGGAATCGATCTCCGGGGCGATGCCAACAGGACGGGCCACGACATCGGAATCATCAAGGACATCCACCGGCACCTGCACAACCCTAACATATTAGCAAGCACATTGCAAATAATCAAAAACCACAACTATGGTAATAAGCCATTATTTTTTGGGACATTTACATTTATGCCCCAAATTTGCGCCCACTCTCAGATTTACCCCTAATTTCAAAGCCTGCTCAAATTTGCCCCTCCGCCGTTAGGTGCACTTACAGAAATACCCTTCTGTGTCGTTACCGTCCGGTCAAAGCATGTCAAAGCCGGTCAAAGGGCTTTGACCGTCCTGAAAAAAATAGCAAAAAAATTCTAAAAAATCTGAAAATTTGTGGGATCAAAGATACTCAGGTTTGCAAGGTGCGTGAAAAGTTTCATGCTGTTTGTACATTCCAGGAGCTCGTGTCAGAGGAAAAACAATAAATATGTAAGCCTGTGAACAATAAATTCAAAAATGGCAAGAAAATTCAAAAAATATGAATTTTTTGGCATCAAAGAGGCGCGAGTCTGCAAGCATCGTGCAAATTTTTGTTGTGTTTGGACATTGGAGGGGCTTGTGGAGAAAAAAAACAAAATTTGGCTCGGGAAAAAAATGACTATTTTGTTTTTTCTTGCTAGAGCTCCACGCATGTCATTTGATCACAAACACTTGCAAGCACCTTGTGCACCCAAGCCACTTTGATGCCAAAAAATTTCATATTTTTTTAAATTTTCTTGCTATTTTATTTCAAATTTATTGTTCACAAGCGTGCAGATTAACTATTTTTCCTTGCCACGAGCTCCTGGAATGTCCAAATAGCACAAAAATTTGCACACACCTTGGGCACATGAGTATCTTCGATCTCACAAAATTTTAGAGTTTTTTGCAATTTTTTAGGACGGTCAAAGCTGTTTGACCGAACAGTAACGGCGCAGAAGGGCATTTCTGTAAGGGCACCTAACGGCGGAGGGGCAAATTTGAGCAGGCTTTCTAATTAGGGGTATATCTGATTAGGTGGTTCGAGTTAGGGATAGAAATGCAAATGGCCCTTTTTTTTACCTTGTGCAGCTCACCGGGGGGTCTCATCCCTCCGGGGGCCATCTCCTCGTCCTCGATGGGGGCCATCACCTTGCCAGGGGAATACTGCTTCTCAACGGCGACTATCTCCTCAAACTCGGTCTTGAGCGTCACATAGGTGGCAATCAGAGTTCCTGGGGTAGGCACGGTGGGGCCCTTGTTGTTCTTCCAACTTTCTTTGAGGAGTTCGTCCGCCAACGTCCTCAACTCTTGGGCCAGTGCTTGTTTCTTGGAGTTCTTCGTCTCCATGGGTTGGCCCGCCAACATGCTCAACTCGTTGGTCGGTGCTCGCTTCCTGGAGATCGCTGTCTCCAGTGGGTTGTCCGCCGGTAACTCTTTGCCTAGTGCTCCAGGATCCATCAATGAACTGACAAACAAAAAGCAATCGAAAGGAAACCACAATTGCAATGAAAACGGGAAAAGAATAGGATGTGAGAATCGGCCGGTGCTTCGCAAAAAGAAGATTCTTGGAATGAAAATATAGCACCATAACTGATTCCCCCACCTTTTCTTCGTCGGTATAGAAGAAAAATGGCAAAAGTGAGTAGCCTAGAGTGAGGTTTTCTTCAAGAAAGGGAAGAAAGGGCTTGAACGAGCGTTCCAGTGAAATGATGGTTGCTTCGTCCAGTCCAACTTGGAGGCCACCTTACCACTGCTGGTAAAGGTGTGGGTTTTGTGATATGACGGGTCATGACGGCCACACAGGGGTGACAGGTGAGTCTCGACTGTAGCACCTCGCTGTGATTTGGTGGATGGCACGCGGGCCCGGATGCTTTGAAATGTCCCGCGTGTAGATAGAGCGGCTAGTCATATAGGAGTGCTCAATATTGTGCACCGCGACCAAGGCAGAGAGGAAAACGAGAGAACTACGTAACTAATGCATGAGTTTAATTAGGGTAGTTTTGTAAAGTACGAGATACATTCCTCCAATCGCAAAATGCCTTGGTTCATGAGATTTGAGATTTGAGCCCTATAAACCGGAAGGGAGGGAGTACTGCACACGGTGTAGTCTAGTCACTTGTTGAAATCTCTAGAAAGGCAAATACTCCTTTCCGGTTTACAGGTGAGGGAGTCCTGGATTAGGGGGTCTTCGGACAGCCGGATTATATCCTTTGGCCGGACTATTGGACTATGAAGATACAAGATTGAAGACTTCGTCTCGTGTCCGGACGGGACTCTACTTGGCGTGGAAGGCAAGCTAGGCAATACGGATATGCATATCTCCTCCTTTGTAACCGACCTTGTGTAACCCTAGCTGAGGGAGTCCTGGATTAGGGGGTGTTCGGGTAGCCGGACTATACCTTCAGCCGGACTCCTGGACTATGAAGATACAAGATTGAAGACTCCGTCCCGTGTCCGGATGGGACTTTCCTTGGCGTGGAAGACAAGCTTGGCAATATGGATATTCAAGATCTCCTACCATTGTAACCGACTCTATGTAACCCTAACCCTATCTGGTGTCTATATAAACCTGAGGGTTGTAGTCCGTAGGCAATCAACTCCATACACAACAATCATACCATAGGCTAGCTTCTTGGGTTTAGCCTCCTTGATCTCGTGGTAGATCTACTCTTGTACTACCCATATCATCAATATTAATCAAGCAGGACGTAGGGTTTTACCTCCATCAAGAGGGCCCAAACCTGGGTAAAACATCGTGTTCCCTGCCTCCTGTTACCATCCGGCCTAGACGCACAGTTCGGGACCCCCTACCCAAGATCTGTCGGTTTTGACACCGACATTGGTTTCATTGAGAGTTCCTCTGTGTCGTCGCCTTTAGGCCCGATGGCTCCTTTGATCATCAACAACGATACGGTCCAAGGTGAGACTTTTCTCCCCGGACAGATCTTCGTCTTCGACGGCTTCGCTCTGCGGACCGATTCGCTCGGCCACCTGGAGCAGATCGAAAGCTACACCCCTGGCCATCAAGTCAGGTTTGGAAGCTTAAACTACATGGCTAACATCCGCGGAGACTTGATCTTCGACGAGTTCGAGCCACGGCCAAGCGCGCCGCACTACCTCGAGGGGCATGATCTAGCTCTGCCTCCGGACAGTGTCCTGGAGGCCGCACACCATCGGTTCCAACCCCTAACTCAGAGCCTATTGCGCCAATCGAGGATGAGTGGTTGGACGTCACCTCGGGGGCTGCGATCCCGAAAGTGATCGAGCCGAACGCTAGCCCCGCACTCTGCACGACCCGTGACTCCGAGGATCCGGACTCCTCCCCAGACTCCGAACCCCCCACGCCCCTGCCAATCGAATCCGATTGGGCGCCGATAATGGAGTTCACCGCCGCAGACATCTCTCAGCACTTGCCTTGTGGTGATATCCTGAACTCTCTCAAGACTCTCTCCTTACCAGGAGAGCCCTGGCCGAACTACGGTCAGCGAGGATGGAATACGGACGATGAAGAAATTCAAAGCCCACCCACCACCCACTTGGTAGCCACTGTCGACAATTTAAACGACGTGCTCAACTTCGACTCCGGAGACATCGACAGCATGGATGACAATGCAGGAGATACCGACGAACCAACGCCCATAGGGCATTGGACAGCCACCTCATCTCACGATGTGTACATGATGGATACCCCTAAAGGAAGCAACAACAAGGAAAAAGGGGATGGGATGGGAGATCGACCCCCCGAAAAGCAATCAAAGCATCGGCGTAAACGCCGACCCAAGCCCCGCCTCAACAAAAACCCAGCCATAGAGCAGGACGAGCCGGTAGACGACGAGCAGGCCTTAGAGCAACCATCCAAACAGGGCAACACGGATAGAGAAACCGAACATTCCTTCTCCGGCGAAAACGGCATTCCGGACGACCTCACGCCGAATAAACCTATGGAGCAGAAGAATCTCCACGAGAGGCTCGTTGCAACCGCACGCAGCCTAAAGAAGCAGAAGCGGAAGCTAAAAACAGCAGAAGACGCACTCCGGATTAGATGGAGCAAAGTAATCAATACCACAGATAAGTACAGCGACAGTCGCCGCACTAAAAGCTATCCGAAAAGAAAGCTACTGCCTGAATTCGACGAAGAGGCCCTAGAGCCCTCGCATTCAAAAAATGAAAAAGCCACATGGTCGGATAGACGACCCCATCAATCGGCAAGCGGCGCCGCACCTAAATCGGCATGCGACCCACTTAAGGATTCGCATCATGGTCCAGTCAGGTCCATTTATGGGCCAAGAAAGCAAGCTCTCGTAAGCAACGCTATGAAGCCATCATTAGAATCCGGCACACCCAAATACAAGGGCGCCGCACACCCCCTATGTTTCACCAATGAGGTCCTGGACTATGAATTCCTAGAGGGATTCAAACCCGTAAACATAGAGGCATATGATGGAACAACAGACCCTGGAGTCTGGATCGAGGATTATATCCTCCACATACACATGGCTAGAGGAGATGATCTCCACGCCATAAAATATCTACCCCTTAAGCTTAAAGGGCCAGCCCGGCATTGGCTTAAAAGCCTTCCCGAAAACACAATTGGAAGCTGGGAAGAGCTCGAGGATGCTTTCCGAGCAAACTTTCAAGGGACCTATGTCCGCCCTCCGGATGCAGACGATCTTAGTCACATAACTCAACAACCCGGAGAATCAGCTCGGCAGTTCTGGAATAGATTCCTCACTAAAAAGAATCAGATAGTCGACTGTCCGGACGCCGAAGCCTTAGCAGCTTTCAGGCATAACGTCTGAGACGAATGGCTCGCCAGACACCTCGGCCAAGAAAAGCCAAGAACAATGGCCGCACTAACAAGCCTCATGACCCGCTTTTGTGCAGGGGAGGACAGCTGGTTGGCAAGGTGCAGCCCCAGCGACCCAAGTACATCCAAAACTAGGGATGGAAACGGAAAACTGCGATGCAACAAGGACCGTCGCCGGACTAAGGACAAAAGTCCGAAGAGCATGCCAGTCAATGCCGGATTCAAAGGCTCACGACAAAATCAGGAAAAATCGCCCCCCCCCAGGATAACAGGGACGATCCATCCAACCTAACTAAAATCCTGGACAGGATATGTCAGATACACAGTACTCCCGGGAAGCCTGCTAACCATACCCACAGAGACTATTGGGTTTTCAAACAATCTGGCAGACTCAATGCCGAACACAAGGGGCTCGACACACCAAGCGAAGACGAGGACGAACCCCAAAAGCAGAGCACCAGGAAACAAAAGAACTTCCCACAAGAAGTAAAAACAGTGAACTCACTTCACATAACAAAACGTGCGGCGCCCGTAAAGGTACGCACCACACGGCCCATCCCCAAAGGGTCCTGCCACTGGTTGTCAAAACCGATCATCTTCGATCAGCTAGATTATTCTAGGAATATCAAGAATGTAGGCTGGACTGCCTTGATACTCGATCCAATAATTGGCGGACTCCAGTTTTCAAATGTCCTTATGGACGGCGGCAGCGGACTAAACCTGATATATCAGGATACAATCCAGCACATGGGGATAAACCCAGCAAGAATCCGCCGCAGCAAAACCTCCTTTCAAGGGGTAACACCTGGTCCGGACACCCATTGTATGGGTTTTCTCCGGCTCGAAGTTATATTCGGCTCTGCCGATAACTTCCGCCGCGAAAAGCTGACCTTCCATATCGTCCCGTTCTCAAGTCGCTATCAAGCACTACTGGGACGCGAAGCTTTCGCCCGCTTTAACGCAATACCGCATTATGCATCTCTCACGCTTAAGATGCCCGGTCCACGAGGCATCATCTCTTTGAAGGGGAAGCACTAAAGTGCGCCTCCCCAAGCGGGGGACTGTGCGGCCGCTTTGACAGCCCCACAGTAAAATGGCCTCACCGGCCAAAAAACTTCGAAATAGGTCATTAAAGACCACGAACGCGGATAGACGAGTTCGGTACAAAATCATCATTGATGCAGGCTTAGTGGCCATATACCCCCGCACTAGGGGCTCCATGCATATACAATAAGAGACAATAAAGCTCAATTTTATATATTTTACTTTACACTTTGTTTATTTTAAACTTTTGTTCGGCACGACCCATTTTCAACTCAGTTCCTCTCTTTTACAGATGAACGTCGTGCGGCGCCCGTCCAGGATACGGCACAACGGAGACACAGGCGCAGACGTGCAGTAGGGACCCGTCCTAAAGGATTCTTTTTAGATTAAGACCTTGCATAAACCTTTTTTACTGTCTCTTGTTGCTACACATCCCCTGGTTTTTTCTGATATAACCAAGGAGGAGGCTGGCGTCTTGGCATGTGGCCACGTCAGAAATTTTTGCACGTACCTGGACACTAGGGGCTTTTTTAATAAAGAGTGTTGTTTCGCCCGCACTCATAAAGACCGAACACCTTAGGGAGTGTTCGGCGTCGCGAGTTTTGGCATTATATGCATCAGCTCCGAATCATGTCTTTGGTCAAATGTTGGGTTGCCCGGCTCCTGAGTTCGGCTACCTTACGTTCCGCTCTATCGGCTAAGGTAGCACCAGGAGAACTACTGCGATTGTGCCCCCGGTTCGGCCGGGCGAGCACCTCAGTAGAGAAAGCCGAAAACTGACTGTCATGATGTAGCGTGAGACTGGTCAGCCACTCGATGACCTATCGGAATCTATCGGATTCCTCCGCTTTAACGAAGGGCCGCTTCCCGGTCAGGCACATACGCGCCCCGAATTCGGACGAGCGCAGTTGCCACCAAGGAGCTACCTAAAGAGTCTCATTGTCAAACTCCTATGGCTAAGTGAAAGTGTTAAAGCATTATAGTCCGGTTGCCTGGCCCGCTGCGCTATCACCTCCTTTGTAGGACCAAGACGTTGGGTTAAGTGTGAAAATGCGTCTTCTGCGAGCACCCCCGCACTATGTGCGTGGGGGCTGAAGCCAACGACTGCCATCTTTCAGATTCTATATATATATATCTTAAAACGGCCGCACAGGAGGTGTTCCCAATACTTGGAGGGACAAGTATAAAAAAGGCCACTACAGTTTATCAAAATATTACTTTATAATTACATATGCTATCATAACATAGCATCTTTCGGGCACTGCGTCTCTATTACACGAGCGCCTTCAAGAACTTCCTGAAAATAGTGCTCGGAGGGTACTCGGCTTTTGTCCGAATCTCGGGACGCAACAACGGTGGTCTCCATCTCTGCCCAGTATGTCTTAACACGGGCAAGAGCCATCCTAGCGCCCTCTATGCATGCTGACCTCTTCATTGCATTTATACGCGGCACCGCGTCAAGGAATTGCTGCACCAAGCTGAAATAACTCTTCGGCTCCGATCTCCCCGGCCACAGGTGACCCATGACGTACTTCATGGCGAGTCCAGACAACCTATTCAGTTCGGCCCATTGAGCCAAACGATCATCCACTGCCAGTGGACGCTCTGGATTGTGAAACTGCAACCAGAAAAGCTTTTCCACTTCGCGATCTTTCTGATCTCGAAAGTGTTCGGTCGCATCAGCAGCACTCGCTGCCAAGTCCAGATAGGTATCCTCCACACTCCACATCCGGTCCAACGGAGCAAACTTCGGATCACAAAATTTCCTTCGCAGCATAAAGGGCTTTCCAGCCGCAATCTGTTCGGCCTGACGCAGCTCCTCCTTCGCAGCTCTCATCGCAGAGCGAGCATCCTTGGCATCGGCAACGGCCTTCTCTAAGTCCATCTGTCTCGCCCGGTCTTCTTTCTCAAGAAGTTTGCAACGGTCTGCAGCGCTCTTTAACTTCTCGGCCATCTCGGCCATCTCTTCTTTGCTTCGGCAGTGAGCAGCCTGTTCGGCTCTCAGCTCTTCAAGGGCCTTCTCGGCAGCCGCATCGCTTTTTCTGGCTTGCTCCTTAGCTCGGGCAAGTTCTGCCCTAAGATTCTCCATGGCGGCCGTACCATCTGCGTCAAGCACACACATTGTAAGACACTGGCATGAAGCTCCTCTTACCTGATGCCGCCCGAAGAATTACATACCTTGAGCCTCATCAAGCCGCTTGTTGACAAGCGCGATGTCGGCATCTGCCACGTCCAGTTGCCGCTTTAGTTCGGCCACATCATCAGTTCGGCTAGATTCCGGACACCTCGCCACCTACATTCAAAGGCGACATCTTAGACCTGGGATTATGATCCTCTGCGTGCCGTCATTTCTTGACAACGCGCAGAGTCTCAGGGGCTACTATCTACACAGGGCGCATCTTACTTATGCGCAACTGACAAAAGTGTACACTATATAACGTACCTCAAAACCCGTCAGTAAACTTTTGATGGCCTCATGCAATCCACTTTCTGCGGATGAAATCCTTTCAATCACCGTGCCTATCAATGCACAGTGCTCCTCTGAGATAGAAGCTCGCCCCAGCAGAATCTTTAGCTCCTCCGGCCGAGCACCAGACGGTGCCGGACTTGTCCTATGGCCTCTTTCGAAGGCCGGACGCGGAGAGCCTTGGGGGGCCACATAGCTATCTTCCGCCCCTGCCGGATTCAGAGAAACCCTCCGCGACGACACCTCAGGGTCGCCCGCCTCGCTAGGCGGTACGGCAGGGGGAGGCGTCCCGCTCTCCATCATCTCCGGAAGAAGATCCCCCGAAGACGAGCTCTGCTGAGAAGGGCTGAGGTCCGAGCTACAAGGTAAAATTTCGGTTAATCTTCTCAGATATAAATCAAGGATTTCTTTCATCCCTCAAAAGGAAAACCTCTCTCTACTTACGGCTCGCTGGAGGGCTGATCCCTTTGAGGGCGTAGTTCGGCCGAGGAACTCCCCGGCGTCGGACCCTCTGACGAGGATTTTCTCCCCCGCTTCGGGGCCATGGTCTCCGGGTCGTCAGAGGCGGCCCTCTTCTTCCCCTTGGGAGAGGAATTGTCGGTTCCTCCCTTCGGAGCAGCCTCCTTCGAGGAGGCCATAGTTCCCTTGTCCTTCCCCTTACTTCCCTCCAAAGGCATTATCTTCAACATCCTGACAAGCACGGGATCCGGCCTGGTTTCGGGAAGGGGAGCCGGACACCTGATCAGCTTTGCCTTCGCTATCCACTCCTGTTTAAAAGGACAACTCTTTTAGGGGCAAGTTTATGACGATTATATGGATAGTAGGTCCGGGCACAAGGTTACTTACTTCGGTATCCGGGCGATTGCAGCTTAGGCCTGCGTCCTCGGTCAAATCCGGACACATCATTTGTGATCCGAAGAACAGTTTATACATCTCCACGGGCGTTGCGCCCATAAAATGATGGAGAGCTCGTGGTCCCTCCGGATTAAACTCCCACAGACGAAGGGAGCGACGTTTGCCGGGCAGTGTTCGGCGAATCAGCATGACCTGCGTCACCTTGACCAGGTTGAGGTCTCTTTCTAAGAGATCCCTGATGCGGCCCTGCAACAAGGGCACGTCTTTGGATAACCCCCAATCTAATCCTTTGTTGACCCATGACGCTAGCCGTGATGGGGGACCCGAGCGAAAGGCAGGAGGCGCCGCCCACTTGGCGCTCCTGGGAGCGGTGATATAGAACCATTCTCGTTGCCACAAGCCGAGCTCCTCTTGAAAGGAGCCCTCGGGCCATGGAGCATCAGCATTCTTACTTATGACAGCGCCTCCGCACTCTGCGTGCCGTCCCTCGATCATCTTCGGCTCCACTCCAAAAGTCTTGAGCCATAATCCGAAGTGAGGAGTAACACGGAGGAACGCTTCGCACACAACGATGAATGAGGAAATGTGGAGGATGGACTCCGGAGCTAAGTCATGAAATTCCAGCCCGTAATAAAACAGCAGCCCCCTCACGAAGGGATCCATCGGGAAGCCTAACCCCCGAAGGAAGTGAGACATGAACACTACGCTCTCACTGGGCTGGGGACTGGGAATAGCCTGCCTTTGAGCAGGCAACCTATGCGAAATTTTGGCGGTCAAGAACTTAGCCTCTCTCAACTTTAGCACGTCCTCCTCCGTGACGGAGGAGGGCATCCATCGGCCTTGAAGGTCGGAACCGGACATTGTCGAAGGTCTGAAGGCGCCCGGAATCTGAAGCCTAGGGTGTTGGAACTCGAGGCGACGGGCGAACTTGTTTGGGATTGGAGAAAAGGAGTAAGGCCCTGGTCCCTTTATAAGAGGTTGGATACCAGGAGCCCTCCCCGTAACCGTTTGGGACTCGCCTTTAATCGAGAAAACATGCTAACGGGCACGATTGGGTTACCCACGTCCGTATTGATGAGAATCCCGTAAAAGGGGGGCACACGATCTCTGCTTTGACAAGACGTGCCAAGGAAACCGCCTCGCAAAACACGCTGAGGTGGAAGAGTGAAAACGATTCGAGTGAAGGACTTGGCTGTAGTGTGATGACGCACTGCGGAATACGTCAGCAGATTTGATTTGTGTTAATATTATTCTCTCTATGGCAATATGTGGAAGCTTATTTTTGCAGAACCGGACACTACTCTTGGTGTTTACAATCTTCTATGAAGGACTTGGAGGGGGAACCCGCCTTGCAATGCCGAAGATTATTTGCACGCCGGACTCGTCGTCATTGAAGCCTGGTTTAGGGGCTACTGAGGGAGTCCTGGATTAGGGGGTGTTCGGGTAGCCGGACTATACCTTCAGCGGGACTCCTAAACTATGAAGATACAAGATTGAAGACTTCGTCCCGTGTCCGGATGGGACTTTCCTTGGCGTGGAAGACAAGCTTGGCAATACGGATATTCAAGATCTCCTACCATTGTAACCGACTCTATGTAACCCTAACCCTATCCCGTGTCTATATAAACCGGAGGGTTGTAGTCCCTAGGCAATTAACTCCATACACAACAATCATACCATAGGCTAGCTTCTAGGGTTTAGCCTCCTTGATCTCGTGGTAGATCTACTCTTGTACTACCCATATCATCAATATTAATCAAGCAGGACATAGGGTTTTACCTCCATCAAGAGGGCCCAAACCTGGGTAAAACATCGTGTTCCCTGCCTCCTGTTACCATCTGGCCTAGACGCGCAGTTCGGGACCCCCTACCCGAGATCCACCGGTTTTGACACCGACACTAGCCTCTCTGGTGTCTATATAAACCGGAGGGTTTTAGTCCGTAGGACAACATAGAATCATACCATAGGCTAGCTTCTAGGGTTTAGCCTCTCTGATCTCGTGGTAGATCTACTCTTATACTACCCATATCATCAATATTAATCAAGCAGGACGTAGGGTTTTACCTCCATCAAGAGGGCCCGAACCTGGGTAAAACTTCGTGTCCCCTGCCTCCTGTTACCATCAGCCTAGACGCACAGTTCGGGACCCCCTACCCGAGATCCGCCGGTTTTGACACCGACATTGGTGCTTTCATTGAGAGTTCCTCTGTGTCGTCGCAGTTAGGCTTGATGGCTCCTTCTATCATCGTTAGCGATGCAGTCCAGGGTGAGACTTTTTTCCCCAGACAGATTTTTGTATTCGGCGGCTTTGCACTGCGGGCCAATTGGCTTGGCCATCTGGAGCAGATTGAAAGCTACGCCCCTGGCCATTAGATCAGGTTTGGAAGCTTAAGCTACACGGCCGATATCTGCAGAGACTTGATCTTCAACGGATTCGAGCCTCTGCCTTGTGCATCACGCGGTCATGATGAGTACAATTTAGCTCTACCATCCGACAGTGTTCAGGAGATCGCACCGGCAGCCGCTCCGACCCTCAATTCGGAGCCAGTTGTGCCGTCCATGGATGGGTGGATGGACCCCGCCACGGAGGCCTTACCCCCATCGGCGACCGAGCCGAACATCGACCTTACTCTGCATGAGAGCCGTGTTGACAAACTGTCGGATCTCCCTCCGGTCACGGACTCCGAACCGCCTGCGCCCGTTCCTAGCGAATCCAATTGGGCGCCGATCACGGAGTTTACCTCCGCGGATATTTTTCAGCACTCGCCCCTTGGCGACATACTGAACTCATTAAGGTCTCTCTCCTTGTCAGGAGAATCCTGGCCGAACTATGTCCGGTAGGATTGGGATGCGGATGGCGTCAAAATTCACCGCCCACCCACCACCCACTTAGTAGCCACTGTCGATGACCTAACCGACATGCTCGACTTCGACTCTGAAGACATCGACGGTATGGACGACGATGCAGGAGACGAACAGGAACCACTGCCCACAGGGCACTAGACGCCCACTTCATCACATGACGTATACATGGTGGACACACCAAAAGAAAACGACCATGAGGAACAGAAGGACGCAATGAAGGGTTGTCCCCTCGAGAAGCAGTCAAAGCGGCGGCGTAAGCGCCGCTCCAAATCCCGCCTCGGCAGAAACAATGATCATACAGACCCAGCGTTAGAGCAGGGTGAACCATCGCCGGACCACGGCAACCCGAAGAATCAAACCGAACAACCCGGTTCTGTCAAAGATAACAGTCCAGATGACATCACACCGCACAGACACCCGGAGCAACAGAATGCCCGTCAAAGGCTCGTTGCCACCGCGAGGAGTCTAAAAAAGCAGAAGCAAAGGCTCAAGGCTGCGCAAGACACACTTAAAATCAGATGGAGTAAAGTACTCAATACAGCAGCGAAGTACGGCGGTAATTGCCCCACCAAGAGCTACCCGAAGTGGAAGTTGCTACCTAAATTCGACGAGGAGGCCTTAGATCCCCCGCAACCAAAAATTAAAACGGCCACCTGGCCGAATAGACGACCTCACGACCAACATAAAGCGGCAAAAAACGCCGCACATAAGCCACTACGCGATCCACGCGAGGGCTCGCATCAAAAGGACAGCGCAACCAGATCCATCTATGGACCATGCAAGTGCGCTCCAGCATACGATGCAACACAACAAACATCCGAACAACACGGTAAACCCAGATATAGGGGTGCCGCACACCCCCTATGTTTCACCAATGAGGTGCTGGACCATGAATTTCCAGAAGGATTCAAACCCGTATACATAGAGGCATACGACGGAACAACAGACCCTGGGGTCTGGATTGAGGACTATATCCTCCATATCCATATGGCTCGAGGAGATGATCTCCACGCCATCAAGTACTTACCCCTCAAGCTCAAAAGGGCCAGCTCGGCACTGGCTTAAAAGCCTCCCCGAAAACTCCATTGGAAGCTGGGAAGAGCTCGAAGATGCTTTTCGGGCAAATTTTCAAGGGACTTATGTCCGACCTCCGGATGCGGATGATTTGAGTCATATAACTCAACAGCCCGGAGAGTCAGCCCGAAAGCTTTGGAACAGGTTTCTTACTAAAAAGAACCAAATAGTCGACTATTTGGACGCTGAAGCCTTGGCAGCTTTTAAGCATAGCGTCTACGACGAATGGCTTGCCAGACACCTCGGCCAAGAAAAGCCGAGAAAAATGGCAGCATTAACAAGCCTCATGACCTGCTTTTGCGGGGGTGAGGACAGCTGGCTAGCCAGGTGCAGCACTAGCGACCCAAGTACATCTGAAGTTAGAGATGAAAACGGGAAATCACGACGCAGCAAAAATAATAAGCGCCTGAATAAAGAAGACAACCCGAAGAGCACGGCAGTAAACGCCGGATTCAGAAGCTCTCGGCCAGGTCAGCAAAAGCCGCCCCCTAAAGGCGCCAGAGATGAACTGTCCAGCCTGAACAAAATTCTGGACCAAATATGTCAGATCCATAGCACCCTTGGTAAACCCGCTAATCATACCCACAGAGAATGTTGGGTCTTCAAGCAGTCCGGCGAGCTGAACGCCGTACACAAGGGGGAGGATACACCAAGCGAAGACGAGGATGGGCCTCTCAAGCAAGACACTGGGGAACAAAAGAAATTTCCACCAGAAGTCAAAACAGTAAACGTGTTACACGTGATCAAGGGGAGAAATAAAGCGGCACTCCCAGAGAAATATGCCCAAGGGCTTATCACCGCGGAGTCCTGCCACTGGTCGGCTCAACCGATCACCTTCGACCATCGGGATTACTCAGCAAATATCCGGCATGCGGGATGGGCTGCCTTGGTATTAGACCCAATAATTGACGGATACCATTTCACATGAGTCCTGATGGACGGTGGCAGCAGTCTAAACCTGATATATCAGGACACAATCCGCAAAATGGGGATAGACCCAACGAAAATTTGCCACAAAAATACTACCTTTAAAGGAGTAATGCCAGGCCCAGGGGCTCACTACACGGGCTCCCTGCTACTATAAGTTATATTCGGCTTCCCCTATAACTTCCGTAGCGAAAATTTAACCTTCCACATTGCTCCGTTCCAAAGTGGCTATCAAGCACTACTTGGACGCGAAGCTTTCGCTCGCTTTAACACAATACCGCACTACGCTTCCCTCACGCTTAAGATTCCCGGTCCACGTGGCATCATTACAGTAAATGGAAATATGGAGCGATCCCTAAGCGCCGAAGAGAATGTGGCTGCCTGGGCAGCCGCACACTAAAACGGCCTCACCAACTAAAATATTCAATAGGTCGTCAAGACCACGGACACAGTTAGACGAGTCCGGCACAGCTGTATGTAATTCGTACAGGTTTGATGGCCACACCCCTATCACAAATACAAGGGGCTCAACGCGCACAGACAAGTGGCAATTTTTACTCATCTCTAATTATACATGGTTTTTTTTCAAAAAACCTACCTTTTTGCACGACAACTTTTCACCTAAGTTCCTCTCTTTTACAGATGACCACCGTGCTACACCCGTCCAGGATACGGCACAACGGAGACACAGGCGCAGACGTGCAGCAGGGACCCGTTCCAAGGATTCTTTTTAGATTAAGACCCTGCGTCAACCTTTTTTACTGTCTCTTGTTGATACACATCCCTCGGATTCTCAGTACAATTGAGAAGGATGCTGGCATCTTGGCATGTGGCCACGTCAGAATAATGCACGTACCTGAACACCAGGGGCTTCTTACAAAGGGCACTGATTAGGCCCGGTTCATACCATAAAGACCGAATACCTTAGGGAGTGTTCTGCGTCGCGAGTTTGGCCCTATATGCATCAGCTCCGAATCATGTCTTTGGTCAAATGTTGGGTTTGCCCTGCTCCTATGTTTTGGTACCTTACGTTCCGCTCTATCGGCTAAGGTAGCACTAGGAGAACTACTGCGATTGTGCCCTGGGTCATCCGGACGAGCACCTCAGTAGAGAAAGCCGAAAACTGACTGTCATGATATAGCGTGAGACTGGTCAACCACTCGATGACCTATCGGAATGTTAGAATTCCTTTGCCTTAATGAAGGGCCGTTTCCCGGCCAGGCATGTACGCACCCCGAATTCGGGAGAGTGCGGAGCCACCAGGGGCTATATAGTAGCCCCACCGTCAAACTCCTATGGCTAAGTGAATGTGTTAAAGCATTATAGTACGGTTGCCTCGTTCGCTGTGCTATCACCTCCTTAATAGGACCAAGACGTTGGGTTAAGTGTGAACACACGTCTTCTGCGAACACCTCCGCATTATATGCGTGGGGGCTGAAGCCGACGACTGCAATCTTTCAGGTTATACACATGTATACATAAACGGCCGCACAGGAGGCATCATATTACTTTCAGGCAAAAGTATAAACACGGCCTTAATAAATTTCATAAAAACATTGTGTTTACAATGGGAATACATGTCACTCAAACATAATATACTTCAAGCACTGGGCCTCTATCAAACGAGCACCCTCGAGAACCTCTTTGAAATAGTGCTCGGCAGCCACTCGGCCTATGGCCGAACCCTGCGCTGCAACAGTGGTAGCATCCATCTCCGCCCAGTATGCTTTAATACGGGCAAGGGCCATCCGTGAGCCCTCTATGCACGCCGACCTCTTCATCGCATTGATGCGTGGCACCGCACCAAGGAACTGCTGCACTAAGCTAAAATAGTTGTTCGACTTCGGCTTTTCTGGCCACAGCTGATCCACGACAGACCTCATGGCGAGTCCGGACAACCTATTGAGTTCGGCCCATTCGGCTAGCTGATCAGTCAACGGAAGCGGACGCTCTGGAACGTTAAATTGCGACCAGAACAGCTTGTCCACTTCACGATCTGTTTGATCTTGGAAGTATTTGGCCGCATCAACAGCGCTCGCTGCCAAGTCCATATATGCGTCTGCCAAAGTCCACAGCCAATCCAGAGGGGCATACCGCGGATCTTCGAACTTCCTCCGTAGCATAAAGGGCTTCCCAGCCGCAATATCCCCGGCTTCATGCAGCTCCTCCTTCTTCGCTCTCATAGCAGAGCGGGTGTCTTTGTTCGCCATCGTGGCCTTTTCAAGGTCCGTTGCCTTCGCTCGGTTTTCTTTTTCAAGGAACTGGCAACGGTCGGCAGTGTCTTTTAACTTTACGGTGATCTTGGCCATCTTATCTTCGCTCTTGCAATGCGCGGCCTTCTCGGCTTTCAACTCTTCGGCCGCCTTCAAAGCGGCCACATTACTAATCCTTGCTTGTTCTTTGGCTCGGGCAAGCTCCGCCCGCAGGGTTTCCACGGTGGCAGCTCCATCTGCAGTCACAACATATTAAAGATATTGGCATCATGCTGCTCTTACTATGTGGCATTCACCAGAAAATACCACTTACCCTGTGCCTCGTCAAGCCTCTTGTTAACAAGCTCGATGTCGGCATCTGCCGCATCCAGTTGCCGCTTCAATTCGGCAAACTCATGAGTCCGGCTAGCCACCGGAGCTCCCACTACCTGCACATTAAAGCGGTATGGTTATTGCCTGGGACTACGATCCTCTGTTTGCCGCCGTTCTCAGCGACAACCAGAGTCTTAGGGGCTACTATCTACACAGGGCACGCCTAACATGTGCAGTACTATCACATATTATCTCACATACCTCAAAGCCTGTCGGTAGACTCATAAAGGCTTCATGTAATCCGCTTTCGGCAGACGAGATTCTCTCCATCACCGTACCCATCAGCATACGGTGTTTCTTCTGAGATGGCCGCTCGCCCCACCAACTCCCTCAGAACGTCCGACCGCACACCAGACGGTGCCGGACTCTTCTGTCTGCTCTCTTCGGGAGCCGGACGCTGGGGACTTCGGGGGTCTATGGGATTATCTTCTGGCCTCACCGGATCCGGAGAGGCCCTCCGTGACGACACTTCGGGGTCGCCCGCTTCTTGAGAGGAGGAGTCCGGGGGAGGCGTTTCGCTCTCCATCATCTCTGGAAGAAGATCCCCCGAAGACGAGCTCATCTGAGAGGGGCTAAGGCCCGAACTGCAAGATATATGCGGTGGTTATTTTCCTCAGAAAAAAGATAGCATACCTTTACTATTAAAGTACTTTTTAATTACTTACAGCTCGTTAGAGGGCTGATCCCCGCACGGACTTTGTGCGGCAAGAGCACCCTCCAAGGCAGGACCCTCTGGTGGAGATTTCTTCTCCGCTTGGAAACCTTGGTTTCCGGATCTTCAGAGGTAGTCCTCTTCCTTCCCCGGGGTGAGAGAATGTCAGATTCCTCCCCTCGGTTATCCTCCCTCACGGAGGCGCTCGTTCCCTCGTCGGAATAGGTAGCGGTGGAGGCCCGCTTTCGCCCTCATTATTCCCCCCTTTGTCTTCCTTTGAGGGCTCCGGGCAAGGTGCTAGCTCGAGCATCTTTTCCAGTACCGGATTTTCCAAACCCTCAGGAAGGGGGGCCGAACACCGAATCATCTTCGCCTTTGTTATCCAGTCCTGGTCAAAGAGCGATTCTCAGAATAACGTCATGATAAATGAAAGACGGTGTGTTCGGCTAGAGGATAACTTACTTGGTCGGCGGTGCGGTTGCTGCTCAGGCCCACGTCCTCGGTAATATCTGGACACTATACTTGAGGTCCGAAGAATGACTTATACATCTCCTCGTGCGTCAGGCCGAGGAAACTTTGAATGGCACGCGGTCCCTCTGGGTTGAAGTCCCACAAGCGAAGGGGCCGGCGTTTGCAAGGCTGGACTTGACGAACCAGCATAACTTGTATTACCACAGCCAAATTAAAATCTCCCTCGAAGAGATCTCGGATGCGGCTTTGCAGTATAGGCACGTCCTTGGCTGGGACCCCAGCTCAGCCCTCTGCTAATCCATGACATCAGTTGTGGTGGGGGCCCGAGCGGAAAGCGGGGGCAGCCGCCCACTTGGCACTTCTGGGAGCCGTGACTAAAACCACTCCCGTTGCCATAATCGGACACCTCTGGAAAGGAACCTTCAGCCACGGAGCTCCTGCCATCTTGCTATTGATGCACCTCCGCACGCTGCATGTTGCCCCTCGATCATCTTCGGCTTTACTTCAAAGGTCTTGAGCCATAGGCCGAAGTGAGGGGTAATGCGGAGGAAAGCCTCACATACAACAATAAATGATGAGATGTGGAGAAAGGAGTCTAGGGCTAGATCATGGAAATCTAGCCCGTAATAAAACATTAGCCCCCTAACGAAGGGATCCAGAGTGAGGCCTAGACCTCGAAGGAAGTGGGAGATGAACACGATGTCTTCGTTGGGTTCAGGAGTAGGGACGACCTGCCCTCGGGCAGGCAGCAGATGCGAAACCTCGGCGGTCAGGTATCTGGCCTCCCTCAACTTCTTGATATCTTCTTCTGTAACGGAGGAGGGCATCCACCGGCCTTGAAGGCTAGATCCGGACATGATTGAAGGTCCGGAGCACCTGACCTGGGCTTTGGGTGTTAGAACTCGAGGCGGGGGAAGGATTCGATTGAGCACGGGAGGGAAAGAGTAAAAGCCTTGTTCCTTTATAAAGAGGGTGAATATCAAGCATCCTCTCCATAGTCGTTTGGGACTTGCCTATGATCTAGGAGTCCTAGATACGGTTGGGTTACCCACATCCGTATTGGTGAGAATCCCGTAATTAGGGGAACACGATCTCTACTTTGACAAAACGTGTCAAAAAACTGCCTCGCGTTATGTGCGAGGCTAGTTAAAGGAAACGGTTCGAATAATCACCGGGCCATGACATAATGTCGTGTTGCCAAGACGTGTCAGCGGATTAGATTTGTGGAAGTATTATTCTCTCTACGTTGGTATGTGGAACTTATTTTGCAGGGTCGGGCACTATCCTTGTATTCAAATTCTTCCGTGATGTATTCGGAGGAGGAACTCGCCTTGCAATGCCGAAGACAATACTGCGCACCGGACTCATCGTCATTGAAAGCCTGGTTCAGGGGCTACTGAGGGAGTCCTGGATTAGGGGGTCTCCGGACAGCCAGATTATATCCTTTGGCCGGACTATTAGACTATGAAGATACAAGATTGAAGACTTCGTCTCGTGTCCGGATGGGACTCTACTTGGCGTGGAAGGCAAGCTAGGCAATACGGATATGCATATCTCCTCCTTTGTAACCGACCTTATGTAACCCTAGCCCTCTCCGATGTCTATATAAACCGGAGGGTTTTAGTCTGTAGGACAACATACAATCATACCATAGGCTAGCTTCTAGGGTTTAGCCTCTCTGATCTCGTGGTAGATCTACTCTTGTACTACCCATATCATCAATATTAATCAAGCAGGACGTAGGGTTTTACCTCCATCAAGAGGGCCCGAACCTGGGTAAAACTTCATGTCCCCTGCCTCCTGTTACCATCCGCCTAGACGCACAGTTCAGGACCCCCTACCCAAGATCCGCCGGTTTTGACACCGACAACAGGGCTATACTACTCCCTCCGTCTAGGTGTGTAAGTCATCTTACGAAAACCAAATAGTCCCAAAACACTTAGGCGCGGTGCATTAACTTCTACCTTGTTTCTTGTTTCTTGACATATCAACCAATAAGAGATGAGAGGTGTGCATGCTTTTAATGACTTGCAATGGCTAGTTCATTGCATGCAATGCTATTAATTAGCAAATAAACATTGGTGACCCCAGGAGGAAACGGTGCTAAGCATGTGGACCTATGCAGAATGAGTATCAACCAATGGATAATGGAGTTTAATTGTTAAACAATAGCAATTTTGTCTCATGCAAGAGCCTGGCTAGTACTCCAAGGAACCGCACCACGCGAGCGTTCGCAACTGCCACGTTCGGGTTGCGCTTGGCTCTTCACCTCTTCAAGAAGACGAACAATAATGATGTTACTCCTACTTCTACAGTATCAAATCCACTGCTGCAGGTCCGTCCACCTCGTGCGGGAGGGATAGCAAAAGCTTCAACTTACTGCTCCTGCCTTTGCGTCTATGACAGGTGGGCCCAACAGGTAGTTGGCCCTCCTGTCATGCAGCCAAAGGCAGGTGCAGTTAAGGCACCGGAGCTTAGTCTGCGAGGGAGAGAGCATTGTAGTAATCAAATTTCTCGGTCTTGTATGAGTTGACAAAGATAGGGGTTGCTTGCTTGCTAGGGTTGCTTGCTAGGGTTGCTCACTACGTATATATAGGCCGGAGCCTCCGCGCTTGCTTACTAGGGTTGCTCTATTCACACGCTCTCATCCTCTCCAGATTTAAACAAGATAGGGGTAGTAACACTATCTTTCTCCCTTCAAAAAACACTGGCTTTCTATCCTCACCGCTGGTTACAGATCCGGACATATCCCCCTCCGCCGGTGAACGGGAGGAGGGGCAGCGCTTAGGCCGTCGTCGACAGCGAGGGAGGAGACCCACTGCCGGCCGCACCGTTATCTCTGGCCGAGCGCCGGTGTGGGAGGTCCTCCGATCCCTTCGTCACTGCCTGTGGGCGGATCCGGCCTCCCGCCACCCACCTATCCACATCCCGACGACCTTCAGGTATATCTTCGTTCGAAACCGCCTTAGCTCTACTTCCCCAGCTCACTACATCGCTGCATGTGCATCATTTTCTACCTCTCAGCCCCTCTCGATCGGATGGTCCAACGTCACATGTTTTTCTTCTATTGTTAGAGGTAAAGCTACTTCATGGAGTCGAATCTTGTACTCCCTCCGTCCGAAAATACTTGTCATTGAAATGGATGTATTTATATGTATTTTAGTTCTAGACACATCCATTTTGATGACAAGTAATTCCGGACGGAGGGAGTACTTGGTTCAAACAAGAAATAAAGTGGGGTGGGGGAATTTAGTATGTGCATTGGACTTGGTACAAACAGGAAGGAAAGGGGTGAAAGTAGTACAGACTGGTCATCCAACCGGTCTCTTGGTCGAAAAGGGAAATATAGGGGTAACGCTGTACACAGTGGTATGACCAGGACTAGATTTGCTATCCATACATAGGAGTAGGTGGCTAGAGTGAACAAAAATGGGACCAACCCAGATATGTTTCTTGGATGTTTGTTTCTCGGGGCAACAAACTATGAATCACCACTTTATGCCCCTGTTTACGTACATGGTGCTGGACTGCTGGTGCACCCACTGTCCCATGCCCTTATACCAAATATTTAGGCTCCGTTCGGAATAAAGGGGCAGAAAACATAGGTCTTGATGAAAATAGAGGAATTGGAAAGGAATGTAGGTATAAATCTATGGAACAGCGAACCGGAGGTAACTCTCAAGAGAATGTGTTCGGATGGACTATGAAATGTACAGATTTGTTTTTTTAGAGTAGCATGCTTGGTAGTATGAGATGTTATTTGTTTATTCAACTGCACAGTGACTACTCTTGTCCTCACCTCACGTACCACACATAGTTTGATTTTTTTATTCCGGCAACATAGCACAGCAACCTGTCTAACGCATGGCAGCGAGCGCCTGCCTCGGGCTTCCGCCCAAAAAATGAGCAGCGTGTGGATGTTTCTAATCCTATGGAATCGGTACTATCAGACCAGCTTTCCTATGAAACACTATTCACCTTTCCAGTGTTCCGAACGGTTAGAAGGGAAAGAATACCGTAGAAATTGTGTTCCTACGAAAATCCTGCACCAAACCTGTGAACCGAACGCAACCTTAGTTGTTCTTAATCTAATGTCCCTGGTAAAAATGAAGCCATGCCACTATTATAAGCCATGACAAGTTTAGCCAAATGTTTTTGCCTGTAATTGTTTGAGACTCTGACTGTTTCCTTTGTGCCTTTTTGTGCAAACAGGGATATCCAATTCACCTGGTTGCTGTTGTGACCTTTTGGTGCACTGCACAAAACTCTTCTTAAAAGAAGTGACTTTTGTGCTGTTTAACTAGAATGTCAGAATGGAACAGTTGGTTCATTTTGGTGGAACTGCACAAAGGGAGATCTGTGTTCCAATCCTGATCATCCATATTGGCGCCATAACCTTCCTTTAGGTAAGAATGATATTTAATGCATGTGTTCATCTCTATTTTCCGACTGCCATGAGAAAATAATGCTGTTTTTTACTAGTACACTTGTACTCCCTCACTGACAAAACTAATTCTGAATTAGAAGGCCAATCATGTACTTGGTTTCACCAACTGGTGAGGAGAAAGAGAAACAGAGCATGAAGAGGAAGAAGAAGAAGAAGAAACAGTGCCAAGGCGATCTTGCTGAAGCCAGAGGCCTCAGTCGAGGCCATTCAAGGGCTCCGACAACGACTACCTTACATGTGAGACGATCCTCCAGGGAGCCTTTCCACTTCTGCTGTCTCACTTAATTAATTAGGAGTACTTAAGTACCACTAATTTATTACTGCCTAATTTTCTTGTTGGAGTTAAACAAATCTTTAGTAGGACCCTATGCTGAATCATGTATGTGTGTATGTTTGTCTATGGAGGTGAATCATGTGGTGGAGCAGGGAGGGAATATTATTAGTAGTGCTATTGTTTTGCATGTCAATTTATTGCCATTGGTTCAATGAGGCAATGTTTTGCGTATTGTCCATCATGAATTTGATGCTACTGGTTGAGTAATATGCTAATGTCTTCCTATCCTTTCTCACTAAGCTAATGAAGGTTTCACCTTGTTCCTACTTGTGCAAACAGGGATCATGTTGTGGCAATCATACATTAAATGGAACTATACAAGACAATACAATGAACTGTATCCCAGCCAGTGCTTTAACTCTGCTGGAAGTTCTTGATAATCTTTCGATATAATCTCAGCACTGGTAAACAAGAGTAATTTCAACCATACATTTGAAGTGCACAAAAATATATACTATTGTGTGATTCCAGTGAGTGCTTTATCATCTCTTATGGGACTACATGAATAAGCTTTTTTTCTCAGGTTGGTACGGGCCTAAGGCCTTCATCCATATTAGTTTGCTGTCATCTCTATTTGTATCGTGCTACTGTCATGAGAAACTCCTTTATCTTTGCACGTTAAAGTTTTGCAACCTATGATAAATGGCAATGCTTTGAGTGTTGAGTTGAGCTAATTGGCACTGATTAAATAAACTAATACCTCTCTTTAAGCAAGACTACTATGTTGCTAACTTTACCCATTAAGATAATGAGGGTGCTTCTATTTGTTAGTGTGTGTTTCATAAACTAGTCCCACTATTACAGTAATCTCACTCTCTCAATATATGTGCCAACAGGGATGCTCGATTTTGGTGGAACTGCACAAAAACTTTGGGTGCTTCATTGCCTCGACAACTTCCATCCTTTCCTGTCAGTCGCTAAACTCCGCATGCTTTCTTCCTTTGCTATTAGTCGCTTGGCATATCTCGGCTTCCAATCAAAGGAAATAGTAACTGATATGCTACCTCACACAGGTTGGTACTGGTCTTTATCCTGATTATTGTGCCTGTCATATGTATTGGTAATTTGGTATTGTGCTACTGTTTGCCGATTTCATAAATGAGTAATTTGGAGCCTGAACTCGCAGGCAAATCATTACATCGGGTGATTTCAGTAGAACTGCACAAAATGATCAGATGGACAGGTACTTATGCTGCTGCTATGTACTCCAAAGTTCACACAGACAAGCATCGATGTTGACAAGAAGTGCCTATATTCATCCGAGTATCAACCAGCGTCAACCAATTATCAAACTCCAAGTGTTAGGAGAGTGAACGCCAAAAATATTGCTTGGTGCGTAGCCCAGAAAAACGCAGTCCAGTCTTCGGTCCCAACTTGTGCCTTTTGGTTATCGGCACATATCATAGCGAACTATATGGCATGGAGTCTAAAGATTCCAGACAAGTTGGTTGACGTGTATATTCATCTGGCACTTAATCAGTCTGCACACCAAGGATGCTCCATTTTAGTTGAACTGCACACAAAAATTGGGTGGTTCATTTTCTCAACCGCCTCCTTTCTCGTCTTCAATGTAGAATTTTGGCGAGATACAGGACCAAGATGAGCCAGTAAACTGGTTGGATGAAAGTAGTGGCCAAGTTGCTCAAACCTCCCTCGGCATGAGGCCACTATTTGAGGATAAACCTACAAGCAAAGTTCAGATTGTCTGTGCTGCCTCTTATGTACTCGAAAGTTTACTCGTACAAGAACTAATTTTAGCAAGAAGTACCTCCGATTGAACACCATTTACCAGTCTGTACCCTAGGTAATTAAAGTTCGTCCATGGATCATATTGGTTGTGATCTCAATCATTTGGATGCATAAACATACTGAACATGTGTATATCTGAATCTTTTTGTAAATTATGTATGAATATTGTCGTGTGATCTATCAATCATTTGGATGCACAGATATGCTGAGCTTGTGTATATATGAATCTTTTGAGTTGTTGATTGTGAATGTTGGCTATGGATATGAACGTGTCCTGTGAACCTGAGTTTGATATGAATGTTTACCTTTTCTGTTGTATTTGTGTGTGAACTTGTTAGTATGCCTATTGTGGGGTATAAAACGCAGGTCTCTTATAAAAGTAATGATGTGTCCAATTTATGTTTTCCCTTCTAACCACATTATATAAATCTATTATCGTATATTTTATAGAGACTTATATATACATTATAAAAACATCCCAACTTATAAAAGTAAATGTTTAACGGAAGTTGGCAAGGAAAATCCTGGTTGTTTTTGACTCACAGGCAAGGAAAATCCTAGTGATTGCGTACAAAAGCTTGCGAAGATTTTAAGGACCAATTTAATAATAACACGCTCATTTTTTATTTTGAGCAATAACTCGCTAATTTCTTAATTATATATATATAATGTGCCTCTCTGGTTTATTCTTTGATATTAATTGCTCCTTCTAACATAACATTATACTCCCTCCGTCCGAAAATACTTGTCATCAAAATGGACAAAAAGGGATGTATCTAAACTAAAATACATCTAGATACATCTGTTTTATCCATTTTGATGACAAGTATTTCCGGACAGAGGGAGTATATAACGAGCCCACCTGATACGTGTATTTCAAGGAAGTGCAAATGGGCTGGGATTTCTTAGAAAATATAAATGGGCCTGATTGACGTGAAATTATTTGTTCACCCAGCCCAGCAAATGGACTGTACATTCTAGAAAACATGGGTTAAATATATGCCACATTTTTGCAGGCTGACATGTGGGCCAATAGGTCGAAGCCTACGCAGGGCGTTGTCAACTTTGTCAACAAATGATTGTGTCATCCACAGCCATTGGATTTATATCCAACGGCCGGCATGCACCTTCAATCTCTCGTCTTCTTCCTCCAGCGTCGCCGGGACCGCCTGGTCCGGCCTCCGGTGGCTAGCGGCTCTGCTTAGCACGCATCGCTGCGAAGCGCTACCCCACCGCCGACCAGGCTATCCCTCCACCCCTCGACACCTCCTGTTATTCTCCATAGACTACAGCCCCACGCCGCAACAGAACCAGTTATAACCCTTATCCTCCTCTCAATCTGCGACTCCACTGTCGCGTTTTCTAATTCGGGGGAAGGTACAATTACCTCATCAAGTTCTACTTTCCTCCCACTCACTTCTTTCGAGAGAAACTCCTCTAGAAAGGATCCATTCTTAGCAACGAATATCTTGCCTTCGGATCTGTGATAGAATGTGTACCCAACAGTTTCCTTTGGGTATCCTATCAAGACATATTTCTCTGATTTGGGTTCGAGCTTATCAGGTTGAAGCTTTTTCACATAAGCATCGCAGCCCCAAACTTTAAGAAACGACAGCTTAGGTTTCTTGCTAAACCACAATTCATATGGTGTCGTCTCAACGGATTTAGATGGTGCCCTATTTAATGTGAATGCAGCTGTCTCTAAAGCATAACCCCAAAATGATAGCGGTAAATCGGTAAGAGACATCATAGATTGCACCATATCTAATAAAGTACGGCTACGATGTTCGGACACACCATTACGCTGTGGTGTTCCACGTAGCGTGAGTTGCGAAACTATTCCACATTGTTTCAAATGAAGACCAAACTCGTAACTCAAATATTCACCTCCACAATCATATCATAGAAACTTTATTTTCTTGTTACGATGATTTGATTTTCCACTTCACTATGAAATTTTTCAAGTGTTTCAGACTTATGTTTCATTAAGTAGATATACCCATATCTGCTCAAATCATCTATGAAGGTCAGAAATAATGATACCCGTCGCAAGCCTCAACACTCATCGGACCACATACATTAGTATGTATTATTTCCAATAAGTCAGTGGCTCACTCCATTGTTCTGGAGAATGGAGTCTTAGTCATCTTGCCCATGAGGCATGGTTCGCAATCATCAAGTGATTCATAATCAAGTGATTCCAAAAGCCCATCAGCATGGAGTTTCTTCATGCGCTTTACACCAATATGACCTAAACGGCAGTGCCACAAATAAGTTGCACCATCATTATTAACTTTGCATCTTTTGGCTTCAATATTATGAATATGTGTATCACTACGATCGAGTTTCAACAAAAATAGATCACTCAACAAGGGTGCATGAACATAAAAGATATTATTCATATAAATAGAACAACCATAATTCTCTGATTTAAATGAATAACCATCTCGCATCGAACAAGATCCAGATATAATGTTCATGCTTAACGCTGGCACCAAATAACAATTATTCAGGTCTAAAACTAATCCCGACAGTAGATGTAGAGGTAGTGTGTCGACGGTGATCACATCAACCTTGGAACCATTTTCGACGCGCATCGTCACCTCGTCCTTAGCCAATCTTCATTTAATTTGTAGCCCCTGTTTCGAGTTGCAAATATGAGCAACAGAACTAGTATCAAATACCTAGGTGCTACTATGAGCATTAGTAAGGTACACATCAATAACATGTATATCAAATATACCTTTCATTTTGCCATCCTTCTTATCCGCCAAATACTTGGGGCGGTTCCGCTTCCAGTGACCAGTCCCTTTGCAGTAGAAGCACTCAGTTTCAGGCTTAGGTCCAGACTTGGGCTTCCTCCCTTGAGCAGCAACTTGCTTGCTATTCTTCTTGAAGTTCCCCTTCTTCCCTTTGCCCTTTTTCTTGAAACTAGTGGTCTTGTTAACCATCAACACTTGATGCTCCTTCTTAATTTCTACCTCCGCAACCTTTAGCATTGCGAAGAGCTCGGGAATTGCTTTTTTTCATCCCTTGCATATTATAGTTCATCATGAAGCCTTTATAGCTTGGTGGCAGTGATTGAAGAACTCTGTCAATGACACTATCATCAGGAAGATTAACTCCTAGTTGAGTCAAGTGGTTATGGTACCCAGACATTCTGAGTATGTGTTCACTGACAGAACTATTCTCCTCCATATTGCAGCTATAGAACTTGTTGGAGACTTCATATCTCTCAACTCGGGCATTTGCTTGAAATATTAACTTCAACTTCCTAGAACATCTCATATGCTCCATGACGCTCAAAATGTCTTTGAAGTCCCGATTCTAAGCCGTAAAGCATGGCACACTGAACTATCGAGTAGTCATCAGCTTTGCTCTGCCAGACGTTCATAACGTCCAGAGTTGCTCCTGCAGCGGGTCTTGCACCTAGTGGTGCTTCCAGGATGTAATTCTTCTGTGCATCAATGAGGATAATCCTCAAGTTATGGACCTAGTCCGTGTAGTTGCTACCATCATCTTTCAACTTAGCTTTCTCTGGGAACCCCTTAAAATTCAAGGGAACGGTAGCACGGGCCATTGATCTACAACAACATAGATATGCAAAAACTATCAGGTACTAAGTTCATGATAAATTAAAGTTCAATTAATCATATTACTTAAGAACTCCCACTTAGATAGACACCCCTCTAGTCATTTAAATGATCACGTGATCCATATCAACTAAACCATGTCCGATCATCACGTGAGATGGAGTAGTTTTCAATGATGAACATCTCTATGTTGATCATATCTGCTATATGATTCACGTTCGATCTTTCGATCTCAGTGTTCTGAGGCCATAGCTGCATATGCTAGGCTCGTCAAGTTTAACCCGAGTATTCTGCATGTCTAAAACTGGTTTGCACTTGTTGTATGTGAACGTAGAGATTATCACACCCGGTCATCACGTGGTGTCTCGGCACGATGAACTATAGCAATGGTGCATACTCAGGGAGAACACTTGTACCTTGAAATTTAGTGAGGGATCATCTTATAATGCTACCACCGTACTAAGCAAAATAAGATGCATAAAAGGATAAACATCACATGCAATCAAAATATGTGACATGATATGGCCATCATCATCTTGTGCCTTTGATCTCCATCTTCAAAGCACCATCATGATCTCCATCGTCACCGGCTTGACACCTTGATCTCCATCGTAGCGTCGTTGTCGTCTCGCTAACTATTGCTTCTACGACTATCGCTACCGCTCAGTGATAAAGTGTCACACCCTGATTTTCATGCCACAACACTTAAGCTAATACATCTTGATAAAGTGTGGTTTGACAAAAACTTTTGCATTATTTGGCTTTTATTTGGAGTTGGTTTTCTCTCTGTGTTTTCAAGTGCTCTTTAAAGTCAACACAACTCCACCTTCTATACTTCATCTCCTTGCTCCAAACTTCTGCCCAATGATCATGCCATGTGTATAGTGCAATATAGTATTTTTCTTACAAAAATAATTTGGCCAAAAAGTATTTTCTAAAATTAGATTTCCAAAAACCCTTGAATTGAGATTTGTACTGCAAGTACTTAATTAAGGGCAGCAAAACTATTTCCAAAAGTATTTTTGACTCCTATTAGATATAGGATACCCAGAAACCACAAAAATATAATTTTAAAAGTTATTTTCCTATTTTATTTAAAGGCTTTTTCTTAAGGCCAGAAATGGTCTTTAATAGGTTAAAATTATTTTAAAGCCTTAAAAATATTTGGCAAAATTTAGGGAAACTCACAGGAAATATATTGTCCGTATATAAGAGTTTCAACACATGGTCATGTTCAAAATATTGGTAAAATCCCTCAAAAACCCTTTCTGGATATTTCAAGCTTTTGAAATATTTACAAAGGACATATTCCCCAAATATTCCAAGAAAATTATATCATGTCACATAAGACATGTTTGATGATCTTGCCAAGCCTCATGTCATGGAGAATAGTATAACCCCATGAAATCCCCTCAAAACCATTTCTGCCCATTTCAAGGATTTGAAATATTTCTACAGGAAATATTTTCATAAAAATCCAAGAAAAATCCAACAAGTCACAAATGCATATTGTGATCACCCTGCAAAGCCTCATGTCAATCAAGGTCATTTTGATTCACCAAAATGCCCCAAAACCATCTCTGACCAGAATCAAATTTGAACAAGTTTGTACTACCAACTTTCTCTCCTTGACCCCTACTTTTGTGAGCATGTTAACACGACCAAATGAGGCCACTACACCAAGTAGTGCATCAAGGAGAAGTGATTTGCTCAACAAGATCTACACAAGTCTATTTCTGCTAATTTCTAGGGTTTGCAAAAGTTGCATTGGCAACTTTGCCCAAATAAGCCCCAAATTGGTGGAAGGCCCCAATTATATGTGTCATTTCACCCTGTGAAGTCTCATGGCAATTGGAAATCATTTGCTTGCCAAAACCTTTATCAAACACCTTCTGCCATTTTTCCAAAAACACCATTTTGACACCTTCCACTAATCTCCTTGAGCTCAACTTTTTACCACAGCTCCTCCTAGTCACCTTTCACCTCCAGTAACAATGGCAAATACATAGCTCACTTATTGGATGGGTAAAACCCCACTTCCTCTCTCTGGACAGCCCATTTGCACACTTCTTATTCCTCTCCCCTCACCCCAGTGGCCATCCATGGCATCCAATGCACCACCCCATTACTTTACTCACCCCTAGACCTGCTAGACACCAAAAGACGCGCTCACCATGCATAAAGAATGGCCATGCCGGCCATTTGGGTGCTCTGGAGCGTGCTACAGTGCGCTCCCGCACTGTAGCCGCCCCCTTCCGGCCACCTCGGGCCTCCCCCGCGCGCCTGCCGATGCGCCTCGGCGTCCGCAATACGCTACGCGGTCGGCCCCCTCCTCTCTCCTCCTCCCCGCGCCACCGCGCTAGCAAACAGAGGCCGCCCGAGCGCGCCAATGGTGTGGCTCACACGCGCGCGTCTCTGACCCCTTCCCGCTCTCTCCCTTAGCTCCCCTCGGCGTAGTCCACGCCCAGGAACACCCCAGACACGGCGCCAGCTCCTCCCGAGCTCTGTGGCGATGAGTAGGAGCTCTCCGGCGCACGAATCCACGGCACCTCGCCGTTCGCCTATTTAAAGGCCTCCCCGAGCCCTTCTCTCCTCACCACTCGCTCTCTGCACCACAAAACCTCCCCCTACAACCCCAGTTCCTCTCCAGAGCCGCCCGAGCTCGAGATCGAGCTCGAGCTCCGCTGCTTCGGCTCGTCGGAGTCCGCGAGGTACAGGCCTCCCCCGCTCCTCCTCTGCCCGGATCTGAAACCACCTCCTCCCACTAATCATTTCCCCTCTCTCCCCGCCTCGTTTGCAGTCGGAGTCGACTGGAACGACCACCACCCGAAGCCTCTCCGCCGCGAGACCTCGTCGCCGGCAAGCCAGGCAACTCCGGTGACGTCCACCACCTCCAACCGAACGGCGACACGACACTGAGCCCAGCCGTGCCCTCACCCGACCTCGCCGTGCCCTGCATCGTCGCCGGTGAGCTCACCAGCCGCCTGGACTCGGGGTTAGGGATGACAGGTGGGCCCCGCCTGTCAGCCTCTCCCCTCCATCGCCCCCCTCTCTCTCGCTGACGCCTAGGCCCCGCCCGTCAGGTTTAAACACGCACGCGCGTGCACCGGTTCGCTGCGTCGGCTGGAGGCGTATTTTCCCAAATACGCTTTCGACGTGGCCACCCTGCGCGGGCTGGATTCCCTCTGGGCCTACTGCACTGTGGCCCTTCTGGCCCAGTTGCACAGTGCTGCTTCTCCTTTTTCTTTTTCTGGATACTTGCAAAAATTCCACAGGATTAAATATTAATCCAAATGCAACAATCCCAGTTCCTAAAATCTTGTAAAAATCCCACCTATTTAATGGTGCAACTTTCTTTCAAATCCAACTACCTTTTCTTCACTGTAAATATTTAAATGTGATTCTAAGCATTTAAATATGCCTTTGTAAATCCATTTCTCCCATTCTGCTACTCCAAATCCAAAACTAGGAATTTTCCCCTTCTTAGTTTTCAACCTAGTATTTAACAAAAATAAGTTGACATTTTTCTGAGCACTTTGGTTTTTCTGTTTTATTATTGCCTTATTTTTCTCGTTATTATTTTGTGACGATAGATTGCGTTGCTGACGAAGGAGTTGGACCAGAAGACTTTGAAGACCCAGAAGACTTTGTTGAGCCAGGCAAGCAGCCCTTTGACCATGTCTATGAAACCCTTTTTATGCATTTCATATAGCACCTTATTATTGTTGCATCGGAATCATCATGAGAGGGTAGCCACTTTGGTGGGTTGCCTTCATTTCCTCCTTGTTGATACTTGCACTGTGCATGACCCTACCTCCTTATGAGGGTTATGCCGGTGGGAATAGATAGGATGCTAAGTAGTGCTACGCAAAAGGGACGGGTATATGCATGGTGATGGAGACAAAGTATTTTCAAAATGACTTTTCAAAAACCCTGTCGGGTGCCACTTATGCCCGAGGGAGATAATGAGATGGGTAACCACTTGATGACGAAGTGGTGTACCGAGGCAAGGGTGTGTGTTGTTTTCAAAAACGGATTAGATTTAAGATTTGTCAACTGTCCCAACCTTACATGCGCAACCACTCTACCCTTATATGGGAAAGGGCATTATTGATTACCTAGGCCGATACTAGCTTGGATCCCACATTACTAGTGACGGGAGAGTTGTTGGTGCGCTCTCTCGGGACGGGGTCGTGCCAGGTAGGGCGGCCATGACTGTTTTCACACGGCACCGGATACACTGTTGTGTCCCCTCTCGGATGTTACGATCTCGAGTGAGTCTCGTATGATGTATATCGAGAGGATACAGAACAACGAGTGGACTCCTTGTTAATGTCGTCTAGGGAAAGATAGTGATCGGGTGCTTACCCCGGGTACTTGAGGTACCGCGGGTCGTGGATGACACGAAAGTTCCCTCGGGTCTTGTGGGTAAAGTGTGCAACCTCTGCAGAGTGTAAAACTATTCGAATAGCCGTGTCCACGGTCAAGGACAGTTGGGCGGTGCTGCTTAAACTACGTCCACATGTTTACAAACCAGTGTGAGTGTTCGGATAAGTGGGAAGAACTACTTGGGTCAAGTCAAAGGACTTGACATGATTGAGTTGTGTTGGTGCCCACTCTTTTTATGTTGATATCTGTAACTTGTCCTCATGGTTAATTGAATTCTCCTGATGCATGTCTTACAAGTTGTTGAACATGTCATTGCACTCAAAACTAGCTTTCCGCAAAAATTTACCTATATCATGCATTGTTGTACCTTGAACCAAAACATGGGTTGCTTGCGAGTACATTCAAAGTACTCATTGGCTTGCCACTGGTTATTTAATTGGCCAGGCATGGAAGAATAGGAGTTCTAAGAAGAGTTCTTTGGAGATGAACATGCGAACTAGGACGTTTCCCAGTCAGAATGCCTGTAGGGTTAAGGCAGATGGCATGGGTTCTACTTATCGACGAAGATTTCCGCTGCTTGTGTTTCATTTGATGTTCAGCCCTTAAGGCTTTATCAATGTAAGACTTGACCATACTGGTCATGATTTGTGTAAGACGGTATGTATGGATGTAAGACTCTTGTTATTCAGCTTCTGTGTGTTCAGTGAGCATTGATCTCTGGGATCACTGTACACGTGCATTCGGTGATCTCGACTTATGAGTTGGGGTCCCCACAGAGCTGGTATCATAGCCATCCTGACTGTAGGAAGCCTTAGTTAGCATGGACATTAGTTAGCTTGAGACCTTCTAAACTTCTCTTCTTTTCTAAGCTTACCAAGCCCGAGGGATATTTTCCATATTGACCTCCCCTATTCAACTTTTGTAGATGGCTGTCGCCCCCTTGAGACTCCTTATGACAGGATTTCCATCACTCCTAAAAGACTGCCTCCAACAATGCCACTATCCCTTGCTGCCCATATACACCCTGCATGAACTGGAAAATGATGTGCTCGAGAAGGAGTTCTATGCCAAGGTTTTTGTGCCTGCCAAGACCTCACCCCAGGGGTGGTTCTTCATTGGACCACCCATGCCAACACAAGACCTGGCCATTCAGCAAGTGGCATATGAAGCGCTCCTCCGTCTTCGAGGCCTCCTTCCAGAAATGAAAGAAGAACATGCCACCCGCTACCTACCTGGAAAGAACGGATTTGGAGCCCCAGCTCAAGTGATGATTTCCCCAGAAGATGAGGATCCAACCCTCAAGTACCAGATCCGCTTCATCAACGCCGGAGACTACCTTCTACATCACCTTACCGAAGCATTCCTTAAGGCTCGCCAAGACCTCCCTTCACTTCTGCACCTCCACTACCTCGAGAAGAAGAAGGTGGTCGAGCAAGAACAGCAAATCACTGCCTTAGAAGCCCACATTTTTAATCAAGAGCAGCAAATCAAGGGACTTCGGAAAGCTCGCAACCCAACCCCACGCAAAAGGCATAGGAATGGATTTCCATATCCACCTCATAGAGGATCATCGTCAGGCCCCCGACGACAATACCCAAGACTGAATAGAAACCCTTGTGCTTCCGTCACATGTCACGGGTGTGGTGAACTTGGGAACATTAAAAGGATGTGTCCCAACAAGCAGCCAACTGTCGCATACCCTTTGGCACCACAAGGGGAACCCAGAAACTGAAGACTGAGCGCCCTTCTCTCCGATCAAGCGTGACTACTGAGTTCGAGGACCCCTAGGGTAGGATGAGTCGTGTACCCCCATATGCGTAGTCGAGTCCGTGAGATGGTTCGAATGGAACCACATTTTGTGTTGCTTGTTTTTACTTGTTTGTGTTTTGATATAAGTTGCACATTTACCCTAGGCAGCTTGTACGCGACTATATCACCTATCTTATCATAATGAATGTGCGTGGCCTTAACGGCACCTGTTTGCTTGAACTTGCACTATAGAACCCCCTTTAGGTATTCCCCTCCTCTATGCTACTTTTCCCTATCATGTCTCTCCTCAACTGAAGGCCAGCAAGACAAGATACACCAAGGATTCTACCTCGGTGACCAACTAGCACTGAAGAACTTTTCTACAGCCTCCTCGACCAAGAAAAAACCCCTAGAGTTGTGTTTAACCCCCCCCCCCCCCAGACTAGAAACCCATTCCTAGACCCTTCGAGACTTCACGAGATACCCCAGCTCGGGTCCTTAACCATGTGCTTAACCCACAGAATTGCAAGAGAACCAGTTAAGCCTCTGTAAACCTTGCACATCACTGGGATCATTATGGAACTAGTGGACATAGTGAACGAGCACATTATCATCCTAATATAGCACAAGAGTTGATGCTTTCGGTGGTATAAGGTTATTTGTTTAAAGGACTAGATAGAACAACCGGCATCTCAGGAACCGTGCTTAAGGATAAGGTGACAAACGTTCGCTCGCACACTAGATCCTTGAAACCCTTACGCCTTACCAAGCCACAACATGGTCGGATCCTGACCTTGGGCTTTGGCTCTAGATCGATAAGACCTTGGCAAATGCTCAACCGTGACCATCATCAATGCCTCAGCCCACCTTACGTACCCCATAGACTTCATGGAGTGCTTGGACAAGTTAGTTGTCATCCTTCCTTGATGACATACTTGTCTACCCGAAGATGGAAGAAGAGCCATTCAGCTAGTCAAGGAACATTTGAAGACCGCCATGTCAAGGAGGAAGAACTACACCAACCACCATCGTCAAGGAGTGAAATTTCTCATCAAAGACCAGGTGTACCTGCAAGCCACTTCTCTCAAAGGAACCAAGCATTTCCATGTTAAAGGGAAGCTCACTCCAAGATTTACCGGCCCCCTCTGAGATCACTACGAGACGAAGAGAAGACAGTTACCAGATGGAGCTACTACTTGAGTTACCCACTGTGCGTAATGTTTCCACATGACACAACTCTGGAAGTGTTTTCGACTTCCTAACTAGCCCGATCCCTACCATGGCATCAATCACCGAACCATTGACCCCCAGCCCAACCTGACCTAACGCGAGGGACTCCTTAGCAACCTGGATCAAGCAAGAACGTCATACATGACGCCACACCATCAAGTACTTCAAGGTTCAATGGAGCACCACTCGGAAGCACAAGCGGTATGACGACAAGAAGACTACCCCGGATCCAGTTTTCGTATTCCTTTCCGCGCCTAGTCTAGGAATCTCGGGGACGAGATTCTTGTAAGGGGGGTAGGTATGTCACACCCTGATTTTCATGCCACAACACTTAAGCTAATACATCTTGATAAAGTGTGGTTTAACAAAAACTTTTGCATTATTTGGCTTTTATTTGGAGTTGGTTTTCTCTCTGTGTTTTCAAGTGCTCTTTAAAGTCAACACAACTCCACCTTCTATACTTCATCTCCTTGCTCCAAACTTCTGCCCAATGATCATGCCATGTGTATAGTGCAATATAGTATTTTCTTACAAAAATAATTTGGCCAAAAAGTATTTTCTAAAATTAGATTTCCAAAAACCCTTGAATTGAGATTTGTACTGCAAGTACTTAATTAAGGGCAGAAAATATATTTCCAAAAGTATTTTTGACTCCTATTAGATATAGGATACCCAGAAACCACAAAAATATAATTTTAAAAGTTATTTTCCTATTTTATTTAAAGGCTTTTTCTTAAGGCCAGAAATGGTCTTTAATAGGTTAAAATTATTTTAAAGCCTTAAAAATATTTGGCAAAATTTAGGGAAACTCACATGACATATATTGTCCATATATAAGAGTTTCAACACATGGTCATGTTCAAAATATTGGTAAAATATCTCAAAAACCCTTTCTGGATATTTCAAGCTTTTGAAATATTTACAAAGGACATATTCCCCAAATATTCCAAGAAAATTCTATCATGTCACATAAGACATGTTTGATGATCTTGCCAAGCCTCATGTCATGGAGAATAGTATAACCCCATGAAATCCCCTCAAAACCATTTCTGCCCATTTCAAGAATTTGAAATATTTCTACAGGAAATATTTTCATAAAAATCCAAGAAAAATCCAACAAGTCACAAATGCATATTGTGATCACCCTGCAAAGCCTCATGTCAACCAAGGTCATTTTGATTCACCAAAATGCCCCAAAACCATCTCTGACCAGAATCAAATTTGAACAAGTTTGTACTACCAACTTTCTCTCCTTGACCCCAACTTTTGTGAGAATGTTAACACAACCAAATGAGGCCACTACACCAAGTAGGGCATCAAGGAGAAGTGATTTGCTCAACAAGATCTACACAAGTCTATTTCTGCTAATTTCTAGGGTTTGCAAAAGTTGCATTGGCAACTTTGCCCAAATAAGCCCCAAATTGGTGGAAGGCTCCAATTATATGTGTCATTTCACCCTGTGGAGTCTCATGGCAATTGGAAATCATTTGCTTGCCAAAACCTTTATCAAACACCTTCTGCCATTTTTCCAAAAACACCATTTTGACCCCTTCCACTAATCTCCTTGAGCTCAACTTTTTACCACAGCTCCTCCTAGTCCCCTTTCACCTCCAGTAACAATGGCAAATCCATAGCTCACTTATTGGATGGGTAAAACCCCACTTCCTCTCTCTGGACAGCCCATTTGCACACTTCTTATTCCTCTCCCCTCACCCCAGTAGCCATCCATGGCATCCAATGCACCACCCCATTACTTTACTCACCCCTAGACCTGCTAGACACCAAAAGACGCGCTCACCATGCATAAAGAATGGCCATGCCGGCCATTTGGGCGCTCTGGAGCACGCTACAATGCGCTCCCGCACTATAGCCGCCCCCTTCCAACCACCTCCGGCCACCTCGGGCCTCCCCCGCGCGCCTGCCGATGCGCCTCGGCGTCCGCAACACGCTACGCGGTTGGCCCCCTCCTCTCTCCTCCTCCCCCGCGCCACCGCGCTAGCAAACAGAGGCCGCCCGAGCGCGCCAATGGTGCGGCTCACACGCGCGCGTCTTTGACCCCTTCCCGCTCTCTCCCTTAGCTCCCCTCGGCGTAGTCCACGCCCAGGAACACCCCAGTCACGGCGCCAGCTCCTCCCGAGCCCTGTGGCGACGAGCAGGAGCTCTCCGGCGCACGAGTCCACGGCACCTTGATGTTCGCCTATTTAAAGGCCTCCCCGAGCCCTTCTCTCCTCACCACTCGCTCTCTGCACCACCAAAACCTTCCCCTGCACCCCCAGTTCCTCTCTGGAGCCGCCCGAGCTCGAGATCGAGCTCGAGCTCCGCCACTTCGGCTCGTCGAAGTCCGCGAGGTACAGGCCTCCCCCGCTCCTCCTCTGCCCCGATTTGAAACCGCCTCCTCCCACTGATCATTTCCCCTCTCTCCCCCACCTCGTTTGCAGCCAGAGTCGACCGGAACGACCACCACCCGAAGCCTCTCCGCCGCGAGACCTCGTCGCCGGCAAGCCTGGCAACTCCGATGACGTCCACCACCTCCACCCGAACGGCAACACGACGCTGAGCCCAACCGTGCTCTCGCCCGACCTCGCCGTGCCCTGCATCGTCGCCGGTGAGCTCGCCAGCCGCCTGGACTCGGGGTTAGGGATGACAGGCGGGCCCCGCCTGTCAGCCTCTCCCCTCCATCGCCCCCCTCTCTCTCGCTAACGCCTGGGCCCCGCCCGTCAGGTTTAAACACGCACGCGCGCACACCGGTTCGCTGCGTCGGCTGGAGGCGTATTTTCCCAAATACGCCTTCGACGTGGCCGCCCTGCGCGGGCTGGATTCCCTCTGGGCCTGCTGCACTGTGGCCCTTCTGGCCCAGTTGCACAGTGCTGCTTCTCCTTTTTCTTTTTCTGGATATTTGCAAAAATTCCACAAGATTAAATATTAATCCAAATGCAACAATCCCAGTTCCTAAAATCTTGTAAAAATCCCACCTATTTAATGGTGCAACTTTCTTTCAAATCCAACTACCTTTTCTTCACTGTAAATATTTAAATGTGATTCTAAGCATTTAAATATGCCTTTGTAAATCCATTTCTCCCATTCTGCTACTCCAAATCCAAAACTAGGAATTTTCCCCTTCTTAGTTTTCAACCTAGTATTTAACAAAAATAAGTTGACATTTTTCTGAGCACTTTGGTTTTTCTATTTTATTATTGCCTTATTTTTCTCGTTATTATTTTGTGACGGTAGATTGCGTTGCTGACGAAGGAGTTGGACCAGAAGACTTTGAAGACCCAGAAGACTTTGTTGAGCCAGGCAAGCAGCCCTTTGACCATGCCTATGAAACCCTTTTTATGCATTTCATATAGCACCTTATTATTGTTGCATCGGAATCATGATGAGAGGGTAGCCACTTTGGTGGGTTGCCTTCATTTCCTCCTTGTTGATACTTGCACTGTGCATGACCCTACCTCCTTATGAGGGTTATGCCGGTGGGAATAGATAGGATGCTAAGTAGTGCTACGCAAAAGGGACGGGTATATGCATGGTGATGGAGACAAAGTATTTTCAAAATGACTTTTCGAAAACCCCGTCGGGTGCCACTTATGCCCGAGGGAGATAATGAGATGGGTAACCACTTGATGACGAAGTGGTGTACCGAGGCAAGGGTGTGTGTTGTTTTCAAAAACGGATTAGATTTAAGATTTGTCGACTGTCCCAACCTTACATGCGCAACCACTCTACCCTTATATGGGAAAGGGCATTATTGATTACCTAGGCCGATACTAGCTTGGATCCCACATTACTAGTGACGGGAGAGTTGTTGGTGCGCTCTCTCGGGACGGGGTCGTGCCAGGTAGGGCGGCCATGACTGTTTTCACAGGGCACCGGATACACCATTGTGTCCCCTCTCGGATGTTACGATCTCGAGTGAGTCTCGTATGATGTATATCGAGAGGGTACAGAACAACGAGCGGACTCCTTGTTAGTGGCATCTAGGGAAAGATAGTGATCGGGTGCTTACCCCGGGTACATGAGGTACCGCGGGTCGTGGATGACACGAAAGTTCCCCCGGATCTTGTGGGTAAAGTGTGCAACCTTTGCAGAGTGTAAAACTATTCGAATAGCAGTGTCCACAGTCAAGGACAGTTGGGCGGTGCTGCTTAAACTACGTCCACATGTTTACAAACCAGTGTGAGTGTTCGGATAAGTGGGAAGAACTACTTGGGTCAAGTCAAAGGACTTGACATGATTGAGTTGGGTTGGTGCCCACTCTTTTTATGTTGATATATGTAACATGTCCTCATGGTTAATTGAATTCTCCTGATGCATGTCTTACAAGTTGTTGAACATGTCATTGCACTCAAACTAGCTTTCCGCAAAAATTTACCTATATCATGCATTGTTGTACCTTGAACCAAAACATGGGTTGCTTGCGAGTACATTCAAAGTACTCATTGGCTTGCCACTGGTTATTTAATTGGCCAGGCATGGAAGAACAGGAATTCGAAGAAGAGTTCTTTGGAGACGAACATGCGAACTAGGACGTTTCCCAGTCAGAATGCTTGTAGGGTTAAGGCAGATGGCATGGGTTCTACTTATCGACGAAGATTTCCGCTGCTTGTGTTTCATTTGATGTTCAGCCCTTAAGGCTTTATCAATGTAAGACTTGACCATAATGGTCATGATTTGTGTAAGACGGTATGTATGGATGTAAGACTCTTGTTATTCAGCTTCTGTGTGTTCAGTGAGCATTGATCTCTGGGATCACTGTACACGTGCATTCGGTGATCTTGACTTATGAGTTGGGGTCCCCACATAAAGTAAAGCAATTACATGGTGATTGCATTTCATACAATAAAGCGACAACCATAAGGCTCCTGCTAGTTGCCGATAACTTTTACAAAACATGATCATCTCATACAACAATTTATATCTCATCACGTCTTGACCATATCACATCACAACATGCCCTGCAAAAACAAGTTAGACGTCCTCTACGTTGTTGTTGCAAGTTTTACGTGGCTGCTATGGGCTTCTAGCAAGAACCGTTCTTACCTACGCATCAAAACCACAACAATTTTTCATCAAGTGTGCTATTTTAACCTTCAACAAGGACCGCCCGTAGTCAAATTCGATTCAACTAAAGTTGGAGAAATAGACACCCGCCAGCCACCTGTGTGCAAAGCACGTCGGTAGAACCGATCTCATGAACATGGTCATGTAATGTTGGTCCGGGACGCTTCATCCAACAATACTGCTGAATCAAAAAAAGACGTTGGTGGTAAGCAGTATGACTATTATCGTCCACAACTCATTGTGTTCTACTCGTGCATATCATCTACGCATAGACCTGGCTCGGATGCCACAGTTGGCGAACGTAGCATGCAATTCAAAAAAATTCCTACGATCACGCAAGATCTATCTAGGAGATGCATATCAATGAGAGGGAAAGAGTGTGTCCATGTATCCTCGTAGACCGTAAGCGGAAGCATTAGGTTAACGCGGTTGATGTAGTCGAATGTCTTCACGATCCATCTGATCCAAGTACCGAACGTACAGCACCTCTGTGTTCAGCACACGTTCAGCTTGATGACGTCCCTCGAGCTATTGATCCAGCAGAGGGTTGAGGGAGAGTTCCGTTAGCACGATGGCATGGTGACGGTGATGGTGATGTGATCCGCGCAGGGCTTCGCCTAACACTACAACGCTATGACCGGAGGAGTAAATTGTGGAGGGGGGCACAACACACGGCTAAGAACAATTGATGTGTCTTTGGGGTGCCCCCCGGCCCGTATATAAAGGAGGGGAGGAGGAGGCCAGCGGCCAGGAGGGGCGCACCATGGGGGGAGTCCTACTAGGACTCCACTCCTAGTAGGATTCGCCCCCCCCCCCCTTTCCTTTCTTCCACTAGAGGGAAAAGGAAGGAGACGGAGAGGGAAAGGGAAAGGGGGGTCGCACCCCCTCCTCCTTGTCCTATTCGGACTCCCTAGGAGGGGGCGCGCGCCAACTCCCCCCCCCCCCCCCGCGGGCTTCCCTCTCTCTCCCTTAGGCCCAACACTTCCCCGGGGGGTTCCGGTAACCCCTCGGTACTCCGGCAAAATATCCGAACCACTCGAAACCATTCCAATGTCCGAATACTACCTTCCAATATATGAATCTTTACCTCTCGACCATTTCGAGACTCCTTGTCATGTCCGTGATCTTATCTGGGACTTCGAACAAACTTCGGTCACCAAAACACATAACTCATAATACAAATCATCATCGAATGTTAAGCGTGCGGACCCTACGGGTTCGAGAACTATGTAGACATGACCAAGACACATCTCCGGTCAATAACCAATAGCGGAACCTGGATGCTCATATTGGTTCCTACATATTCTACGAAGATCTTAATCGGTCAAACCACATAACAACATACGTCATTCCCTTTGTCATCGGTATGTTACTTGCCCAAGATTCGATCGTCGGTATCATCATACCTAGTTCAATCTCGTCACCGCCAAGTCTCTTTACTCGTTCCGTAGTGCATCATCCCGTATCTAACTCATTAGTCACATTGCTTGCAACGCTTATAGTGATGTGCATTACCGAGAGGGCCCAGAGATACCTCTGCAATACTCGGAGTGACAAATCCTAATCTTGATCTATGCCAACCCAACAAACACCTTCGGAGACACCTGTAGAGCATCTTTATAATCACCCAGTTACGTTGTGATGTTTGATAGCAACTAAAGTGTTCCTCCGGTATTTGGGAGTTGCATAATCTCATAGTCAGAGGAATATGTATAAGTCATGAAGAAAGCAATAGCAATAAAACTTAACGATCATTATGATAGGCTAACGGATGGGTCTTGTCCATCACATCATTCTCTAATGATGTGATCCCATTCATCAAATGATAACACATATCTATGGTTAGGAAACTTAACCATCTTTGATTAACGAGCTAGTCAAGTAGAGGGATACTAGGGACACTTTGTTTTGTCTATGTATTCACACATGTACTAAGTTTCCGGTTAATACAATTCTAGCATGAATAATAAACATTTATCATGATATAAGGAAATATAAATAACAACTTTATTATTGCCTCTAGGGCATATTTCCTTCATAATAGTAGTAGATGCAGGCAGGAGTCGGTCTACTAATCTTGGACGTGAAGCCTATATAATAATCATTGCCTCGTCATAATTATTCGATGTTCTATCAATTGTCCAACAGTAATTTGTTTACCCACCGTATGCTATTTTATCGAGAAAAGCCACTAGTGAAATCTACGGCCCCCGGGTCTATTCTTTATCATATTTGCTTGGAGATCTATTTTTATTTGCTTTTATTTTTCAGATCTATTATTCCAAAAAACCAAAAACACCTTGCTGCACTTTTTTGTTACTTATTTTATTTCACGTTTTATCGAGATCTATTTATCCAATCTATCACAATTTTTATCCCGTCAACTTGACAATATCTGACGCTGTTACCTGTAGAGGGATTGACAACCCCTCATAAGCGTCGGGTTGCCAATATTTGTTCTTTGTGTGCAGGTGCCCACTACAAAAAAATACACTTCCGTGATGATACGTGTTTGTCACAGTAGGTCGCTTTTTTTGTCATGCATGTACATCCATGACAAATTTATGACAGAATCAAGAAGTCATACCTTTGCTGTCGTAGAAGTGTTCCATGACATTACCAAAATTATCATCACGGAAGTGTCCACTTCCATGATGATAAATCACGCGTCACAGAAGTGCTTTCGTCAAGGGTGACTGACACGTGGCATCCACTGTAACGGAATGCTATTAAGCTATCGGGTCGGGTTTTGGATCCGATAACCCGTTAACAGCCCCGACCAATGGGGATTTTCCACGTGTAAAATCATCATTGGCTGGAGGAAACACGTGTCGGCTCATCGTTGGGACAGATGTCAACCACTCATTGGACGGAAGGCGCCTATGATACGTCGACACGTGGCACGGCCCAACAGAGTCCCATTCCTGTGAAAAGGCCGGCCCGTTTGACTTGGTCGAAAGGTGGTGGGCCGGCCCATGGAAAGCATGTTAACGGCCTATTCGCATATAGCCCATTTACAGCCTGCTAACCCAAGGCCCGTTACGCCCTATCCGAATTAGGCCCAGTAGCGTCATCTGGGCCATCCAATATGATTCCAGCCCATTTTCACTTCTAGCCCATGTATGGCCCATGACGTCTTTCGGCCCATATGAGGTCCTATGTAACTCTTGGCCTATTAACGGCCCGTGGTGAAACTAGCCCGTAATGAACAGTGTATCACTTTACACCCATTAACAGCCGTGGTGAAACTGGCCCATAATGAACAGTGTATCACTTTACACCCATTAACGGCCCGTTATTCCGTTGGGCCGTTTCCAGCCCATGTTATCTTTCGACCTTCTCAGAGCCTATTTATTCTTGGGCTCATTTCCAGCATTCGTTTACTTACGGCGCGTTACTGTCATTTTCTGCTTGTGGGCCAAATTCAGCCCTTGGTTATAGTCGGCCCGTTTGTGGTCCGTTAATACGTTGGGTCGTTTTCATAGCATCATCAAATACGGCCTATTAACGATGGCCCGTTACGGTCGGCCCATGAACAAACGATTCCAACTCTAGCCCGTTTACGGCCATAATGCGGCCTGTTATTGGCCCATGTTTGGCCAATCGATCATACGGCCCGTAGAAGGCCCATTGATGATACGGCCCGTAGAAGGCCTACTGTTTCTACGGCCCGTAGAAGGCCCACTATTTCTACGGCCCATAGGAGGCCTAGTGTCACTACAGTAAATATTAGCCCATGGTTATTGTGGCCTAGTTTTTAAAAATAGGTTATTACAGCCACTAGTTAACCGCGGAAAAAGAACTGCAATGACTACAAGTAAACAAATAAACAAGACAACAATGAAATAAATAAGCAAGCAACTAACGCTAGGCTATCACGGCTATTACACATATTACATCCACTGGGCATCGAAGTTCGCCACCAGTGCAAATATAGGGAACAAAGCAGCATATCATATACACTGGCTCTCAAAATTGGCCACCAGTGCAAATAAACGCGGCAGCAAAACAAGAGCATAACTAAAACAACTTCATAAGAGCTCAAGAAACGTTATCATGGGTATCCACCATGCTGGCAATAAGCTTAGCAAGCTGATTAGCTTTGTCCTGTTTGGCGCTAAAATCCTCCAACGCTTGCTGTTGCACCAGAAAGTATGCATCTGAATGCTCCAGGGACTTCCGCAGTCCTTCCGCTTCTTGTCGCAGCACAGCTGATCGATGTCTTTCAGCTTGTAGTTGAGACTCAAGAAACCGAACTAATTCAGACAGTGAGTTTGAATAGCTTGTGCAAGCGGTAGTGGCCAGTAACTCCAACACTAAACCAAGACAGGATGTGTCACTATCCTGAACCTTATCTGCATTACTTCCTTTACCATTTCTTAATAAGGCACTCTTCCCCAATATTCTGTCGGCATTCTAAAAGAAGAAACAAGCAGACACATAACAAGTTTAGCATGTACTAGTATATGAAACTCATTTCGGTGAACCAGTTCATTGGTGAGGTGGACAGGATTAAACTACCAAGTCTTCTATTGCCAAGTACTAGTACATAATAAAAGCATCAAACAAACATATATCTATGTCCTATGGTAGCAATGGAACCTTAAATAGAACAGTTGTTCTTCAGGTTTAGGCACTTGTTCTACATGAACAGAGTACAGTAAGACGCAAGAATATAATACTTAAAATAGAAAATGAGCTCATAGACCTTACCACATTCTTGGTTCGGGACCAGTACAGAACAAGACGTTCCCAGTCATCGTCCAGTAAATGTGTCTCAGGAGAACGTAAGGGAATTTGATGAGTTTCTTTGCCAGTGAAGTAAGTTTTCTTCAGGTAATTCCGATACTGCCACCAAGCATTCTTGAAGATAGCAGAGGTATTAGCACAGGTTACCTCATCCTGAGTTTCTAAATCGGTCCTTCTCTATAGAGAAAATGGGAAAATTTGATGTATTATAACCATCATGGAGGTAGGATGTATGGGACCAAGCAAAGTAATTGCCATGAATAACATTACTTACACATAACTCCTGGACAAACACCTGCAACTGGCATTTTCCTTCATCTTCAGTATAATATTTCCAAGATGGGAAGATACGCACATACGATTTAACAACATCAAATGCGATAGATGCTAAACTACGACTAGCTGGTTGTGCTTCCTCCACAGGAATAGGCGTACTAACTGGTGGAGTTGGGGTTCGCCGTGATAGTACTGGCCCTATGGGCACTGGAGCTGCCTTACTAACTGCTCTTGTTTGGGAGCTCTATGATGGAGATGGTGTTGTGTCAACAGGAACTGGGTTACTATCGTCTAGGGTTGGGGTTAGATTGGGCGAAGCTGGTTCTCTGTCCATCATAGTAGGGGTACAATCTGCGAGAGTTTGGGTTATGTGTGGTAGGGCTGGTTCTTGTGCATGTACAACCGGGGTGCTATCTCCACCAAGAGGTAGCACTATTTTATTTGAAGACCATATTTTTAGTCCGCTAGATACTGGCATCACCCGCTCCAATTCAAATGGCTGATAAACAGGAAACATAGTTGAATGTACAGACATTGTATGAGAGACAGATGCAATAGATAGTGTGGAAAAAAGAGGACATGAAATAGTTGACATGTATATTGTTTAACTAAAATGGATAGCATGACATAATTTCACATATATGATGTCTATCTAAACTGGATAGCATAACATAACATAATTCAAAGATATGATGAATAACTAAACAGGATCGCATGACATAATTCACCTACATGTTATCTAAGTAATCAAGATCGCATCATTTAATTCACATATGTGATTTATATGCTAAACAGATGGCATTCGATATGATGTCTGAACTAAGAACATGGTGTTGAATATTGTGTATATGATGTCTAAACTATGCAATGCAAGACACCGTATGCATGATATGAGCAGTATAACCGTGCCAAGTTAGAGCATACACCTCAGTGGGGGAATAGGACTGGTCATCTGTCTCTGAATCCATCTCTAAGGAGCTATCGGGACCCAACAAGAGATCTGCTTCGACAGGTAGCACTGTCTGCTCTGAAGGCCTTGTTTTCACTCCAGATTTTTCCATCTCCCACCCAAATGGCTGATTCACAGGAAGAGTAGTTTAATGTACATACATTGTCGGAAATGTAAATGTAATGAAGAAAAGGATGGGCAAGATATCATTCAAATATATGATGCCTGGTTAAACAGGATGGCATTGCACATTTCACATATATTATGGCTGGCTAAAAGACATGAGACTGCATAATTCCCATATATGATATAGAAACTAAACAGGTGGCATTACAGAACATGTCTAAACTAAGCAGATGACATATATGATGTTAAAAGTAGGCACTACAAGGCAACATATGCATGATATGACTAACACCATCATGCCAAGGTAGAGCAAACACCTTGGGGGGTAAATAGGAGTGGTCAGCGGCATCCGAATCTGCCTCAGAACAGATATCTTCCTCTGGATTACAATCTGGAGAGGGGTGGGGAGGGTTTGCCATTGAACCCACCATGGAGCGATGTCTGCATGACATTGTATTGCCACGCAAAACTCTTCTCTTTTTCTCAACATGTTTAGCATGACTGTGTACAATATCTGACATGCATACGAAAAAATTATGGTGAGATTATGTTAGGAGAGCATGCAGAAATTTAGAGTGATGGTAACAACCAGTGGATCAATGTTTTTCCGTTGAACCAAAATAGCCCTAATGGATTGACGTGAATGTATAGTAATAAGTGATGCAACAATTGTACAACCTCTTTGCTGTAGACGTGTCGACCTTAGCATCATTGGGTTGGTCGCTGAAGCATTTGAGGCAGAGGTGGCTGTCGGAGGTGTGGAGGAAGATCTGAGGAATCTGTAGACGGCGTCCAGGGCACTGCTCTGTTGTGATGGATCGTTCTGTCATTGGAGCAGCTCCGGTGAGCCGTAAGACGTCAAGGCTGAAGCAGCACAAGATAGACATCGTCAATCTCAAGTGGGATTCTGATAGTATCTCCAATAGATGATGTAAAATGGATGTAAAATTAACATCACCAAAAACCACCTGACTACAACAGATGAGGTAAAAACTGTTGACTCTGAACTTAACTGTCGAAACTGAAATTTACTGTGGAATCTGAATGCTACTGTTGAAACTGAACGCAATGGTAGCAGAGAGGCACTTGACATGTAGTTTAGGGAGGGCCTGCAGTTCATCTTCAACCTGCACCCCCTGAGCCGCCAGCCACCACCGGCCGAACAGCCGGCCCCAGCACCGCCTCGCCGCCCCGAAACAACTCGCCATCGCCGCCCCGGCCAGCCCTCTAGACCCCCCCACCCTGAACCCTAAGATAGATAGTGGGGTACCTCTCTAGCGAGCCCCCGTCCCCGCTGCGGGTGGTTCTTCCTTAACTCCAGCGAGCCCCCCCCAACCCCTGAAAATCGACTGACCCAAAAGTCGATTCAGTCGACTGAAGTGTGGCTTAATCGGAGCAGAGCAACAGCACAAGCGAGGGGGAGAGCAGCAGCAGCAGCTAGGCGAGCGAGCGATCGAGCGAGAGCCGGAGCAGCAGTAGCAGATCCGACTGGTATGGACGCCGCCGCCGAAGGGGCCTTGCACTGGGGGAGAGCCGCCGTGGAGATGTCGCCCGCGGCGCCGACTTCAAGGTAGCCGCTCCATGGGGGTGCGGGATGGAGCACCGTCGGCGCCGGGAGGTCGAGTTAAGGAGAAGGTGCGATGCGATGAGTGTACAACCTCTTTGGTGGCACCGAGTAGGCCTCGACTTCATCCGAGGAGTCGGTGAGGATGTTGCGGTTCCGATGGAGCAGGTTAAGGCGGCGCTGTGGGGATGGAGCAGCCGCGATAGACGAGGCGATCATCGAAGCAGCTCCTTGGAGGTGGAGGACGGGGCGGCTGAACCAGCGGGACGGCGAGATGGACGACGGATCCTCATCCGGGGAGGTGGACGAGGGATGTCGAGCTGTTGCGCTGGATGACGTCATCGGGGAAGAGGCTCCTGCTGGGCAGCAGTGACGTGGCGGACGGAGGAGGGTGGGGTTTTGCGGCTGGAGCAGAGAGGTTATGGCGGCCTGGGATTTCGAATGGCGAAAAGGGGGCGATGGGAGGGGGTGAAGCATGACTTAGGAACGCACTTGTCCAAAATGTAGGGTGTGTTACAAAAGTACCCCCCACCGACTTGAACTAACGGCCCTTTCGGCTCAGGGTTAGAAGGGGGATTTCGCGTGTCGGGATTTGGCAGCTGGAGGGAGTTTTCGTGCGCGTTGTAATTTCGGGATAGCAAGGCGCGGGTTGTGAAGGTGCGAGTTTTGGGAGCACGATATCTGAATTTTCGGGATATAACAAGACGCGGGTTGAATTTTAGGGACAAGCCTAACGTGTAGTAATATTGTACTTGTACGTACCAAATCAATTCACACTTCCCTTAACCAAAAAGAAAATGAAAAAATAAAACTATTCACACCACACAAAGAGAGAGTATTGCCCCGTTTTACTATACAGATGCTATTCAAAGCTACTCCCTCCTTCCATCTATATAGGGCCTAATGCGTTTTTCGATGCTAACTTTGACCAAATATTAGAGCAATGATATATGACATGCAACTTACACAAAGCACACCATGAAATTCGTCTGTGAAAGGTTCTTTCAATGATATAATTTTCACATTGTGCATGTCGTGTACTATTAATCTTGTCAATAGTCAAAGGTGGTCTTAAAAATCTCATTACGCCCTATATAGATGGAAGGATGGAGTATGAATCCATGTTATGTCCGATTAAATTTTTTCGCTTGCTGTATAATGCATGTAACCTACTCATACCAACATTTTAGTGCATTCCAAATGTCTATACTACCGCTGCAATTCGAACTAAATTTGAATTCGTTTCTCTATTTCAATAAGAATCTACAATCATGATTGTTGCCAACTTCAACCATCATAGTTTCCTTGCTATCCGCCAGATATAAATCAGACGATCTATAATGCAGGATGGCAGGCACACCATCATCAACAACTCCTTTTTTATAAGAGTAGAGAGTATACCATGTTCATAACCACACCATGTGTATCACCGTTATTCCTTCCAATCAATCCGTTGGGCTATTCCTATAAGTGTCACAAACAGCCCTAGAGTTCGTACTAGAATAACACCTTAAGACACAAATCAACCAAAGCCCTAATGTCACCTAGATACTCCATTGTCACCTCAAGTATCCGTGGGCATGATTATACGATATGCATCACACAATCTCAATTCATCTATTCAACCAACACAAAGGACCTCAAAGATTGCCCCAAAGTTCTATCGGAGAATCACGACGAAAACGTGTGCCAACCCCTATGCATAGGTTCCCAATGTCACGAAACCCGCAAGTTGGTGACCAAACCATACATCAAGTGGCACGTGGTATCCCATTGTCACCACAGATATCCACGGCAAGACATACATCAAGTGTTCTCAAGTCTTTAAAGACTCAATCCGATAAGATTACTTCAAGGGGAAAACTCAATTCATTACAAGAGAGAAGAGGGGGAGGAGAAACATAAGATCCAACTATAGTAGCAAAGCTCGCGATACATCAAGATCGTGCCAAATCAAGAACACGAGAGAGAGAGAGAGAGAGATCAAACACATAGCTACTGGTACATACCCTCAGCCCCGAGGGAGAACTACTCCCTCCTCGTCATGGAGAGCGCCGGGATGATGAAGATGGCCACCAGAGAAGGATTGCCCCCTCCGGCAGGGGGCCGGAGCGGGTCTAAATTGGTTTTCGGTGGCTATGGAGGCTTCTGGCGGCGGAACTCCCGATCTAATGTGCGTTCTGGAAGTTTTAGGGTACGTGGAGTTATATAGGCGGAAGAAGTACGTCAGGGGAGCCACGAGGGCCCCACGAGACAGGGGGCGCACCCTAGGGGGGCGCCCCCACCCTCGTGAGCACCTCGTTCCTTCCTTGACGTGCGGTCCAAGTCCATCAGGTGTGTTTCCTTTCAAAAATAACTTCTCCAGTTGATTTCGTTCTGTTTCGACTCTGTCTGATATTCCTTTTCTTCAAAACACTGAAATAGGCATAAAACAGCAAATCTGGGCTGGGCCTCCGGTTAATAGGTTAGTGCCAAAAATAATATAAAAATGGATAATAAAGCCCAATATTACCTAAAATAGTAGATAATGTAGCATGGAGCAATCAAAAATTATAGATACGTTGGAGACGTATCAAGCATCCCCAAGCTTAATTCCTGCTCGTCCTCGAGTAGGTAAATGATAAAAGGATAATTTTTGATGTGGAATGCTAGTTGGCATAATTTCAATGTAATTCTTCTTAATTGTGATATGAATATTCAGATCCATAAGATTCAAGACAAAGGTTTAATATTGACATAAAAACAATAATACTTCAAGCATACTAATAAAGCAATCATGTCTTCTCAAAATAACATGGCCAAAGAAAGCTATCCCTACAAAATCATATAGTCTGGCTATGCTCCATCTTCACCACACAAAATATTTAAATCATGCACAACCCCGATGAGAAGCCAAGCAATTGTTTCATACTTTTGATGTTCTCAAACTTTTTCAATCTTCAAGCAATACATGAGCGTGAGCCATGGACATAGCACTATAGGTGGAATAGAATGGTGGTTGTGGAGAAGAAAAAAAGGGAGAAGATAGTCTCACATCAACTAGGCGTATCAACGGGCTATGGAGATGCCCATCAATAGATATCAATGTGAGTGAGTAGGGATTGCCATGCAATGGATGCACTAGAGCTATAAATGTATGAAAGCTCAACAAAAGAAACTAAGTGGGTGTGCATCCAACTTGCTTGCTCATGAAGACCTAGGGCAATTGAGGAAGCCCGTCATTGGAATATACAAGCCAAGTTCTATAATGTAAAATTCCCACTAGTATATGAAAGTGATAACATGAGAGACTCTCTACTATGAAGATCATGGTGCTACTTTGAAGCACAAGTGTGGAAAAAGGATAGTAGCATTGTCCCTTTTTGGCCTTTTTTTATTTGGCCTCCTCTTTTTTTGGCCTTTTTTATGGCCTACCTCTTTTTTTGGGACAATGCTCTATTGAATGATGATCATCACACTTTTATTTTTCTTACAACTCAAGAATTACAACTCGATACTAGAACAAAGTATGACTCTATATGAATGCCTCCGGCGGTGTACCGGGATATTCAATGAATCATGAGTGACATGTATGAAAGAATTATGAATGGTGGCTTTGCCACAAATACAATGTCAACTACATATCATGCAAAGCAATATGACAATGATGGAGTGTGTCATAATAAACGGAACGGTGGAAAGTTGCATGGCAATATATCTTGGAATGGCTATGGAAATGCCATAATAGGTAGGTATGGTGGCTGTTTTGAGGAAGGTAAATGGTGGGTTTATGGTACCGGCGAAAGGTGTGCGGTACTAGAGAGGCTAGCAAGGGTGGAAGGGTGAGAGTGCGTATAATCCATAGACTCAGCATTAGTCATAAAGAACTCATATACTTATTGCAAAAATCTACAAGTTATCAAAGAAAAGTATTACGCGCATGCTCCTAGGGGGATAGATTGGTAGGAAAAGGCCATCGCTCATCCCCGACTGCCACTCATAAGGAAGACAATCAATAAACACCTCATGCTCCGACTTTGTTACATACCGGTTCACCATATGTGCATGCTACGAGAATCACAAACTTCAACACAAGTATCTCTCAAATTCACAACTACTCAACTAGCATGACTCTAATATCACCATCTCCATATCTCAAAACAATTATCAAGTATCAAACTTCTCATAGTATTCAACACACTCATAAGAGAATTTTATTATTCTTGAATACCTAGCATATTAGGATTTTAAGCAAATTACCATGCTATTTAAGACTCTCACAATAATCTAAGTGAAGCATGAGAGTTCATCTATTTCTTCAAAATAAAACTACCACCATGCTCTAAAAGGTATAAGTGAAGCAGTAGAGCAAATGACAAACTACTCCGAAAGATTTAAGTGAAGATCAATGAGTAGTTAAATAATTATTTAGCTATGTGAAGACTCTCTAACATTTAATAATTTCAGATCTTGGTATTATATTCAAACAGCAAGAAAAGCAAAATAAAATGACATTCTAAGAATGTCAAACATCATGTGAAGAAGTAAAAACTTAGGATCAACCGAAACTAACCGATAGTTGTTGAAGAAGAAAGGTGGGATGCCAACCGGGGCATCCCCAAGCTTAGATGCTTGAGACTTCTTGAAATATTATCTTGGGGTGCCTTGGGCATCCCCAAGCTTGAGCTTTTGTGTCTCCTTAATTCCTCTCATATCAAGGTCTCCCTAAATCTCAAAAGCTTCATCCACACAAAACTCAACAAGGACTCGTGAGATAAGTTAGTATAAACCATTGCAAAAACCTTATCATACTCTACTGTAGCAAATCACTAGAATTATTATTCAACATTGCATACTAAATTCCTCTGCATATTAATATTCCTATCCTCAAATAGAATCATTAAAGAAGCAAACATATGCAAACAATGCAAACATAATAGCAATCTGCCTAAACAGGATAGTCTGTAAAGAATGCAGCAACATCCATGCTTACCTAACTCCAAAAATTATGAAAGAAAATTCCCACTGTAGTAAATTTATCAGACCTTAATATGCAAAATGTTTCCACATTTTATCACATTCTGACTTTTCTAGGGAATTATTGCAACAGCGGTAAACTTTCTGTTTTCAAACAGCGACATGTATACTTGTAACATAGGCATAGTGAAGGATATTAATGCCACTTTTATTGAAATAAAAGATGCAAAACATTGTTACAAATAACAATAAGCAAATCCTAAAAAAATAAATGGACACTCCAAGCAAAACACTTATCATGTGGCGAATAAAAATATAGCTCCAAGTAAAGTTACCGATGAATGAAGACGAAAGAGGGAATGCCTTCCGGGGCATCCCCAAGCTTAGGATCTTGGCTATCCTTGAATATTACCTTGGGGTGCCTCGGGCATCCCCAAGCTTAGGCTCTTGCCACTCCTTATTCCATAGTCCATCGAATCCTTACCCAAAACTTGAAAACTTCACAACACAAAACTTAGCAGAAAACTCGTAAGCTCCGTTAGTATATAAGAAAGTAAATCACCACTTCAAGATACTGTAATGAACTCATTCTTTATTTATATTGGTGTTAAACCTACTGTATTAAAACTTCTCTATGGTTTATAAGCTATTTTACTAGCCATAGATTCATCAAAATAAGTAAACAACACATGAAAAACAGAATCTGTCAAAAACAGAACAGTCTGTAGTAATCTGGATCAAACGTATACTTCTGGAACTCATAAAATTCTCAAATAAATTTCTTGACCTGAGGAATTTATCTAGTAATCATCTCCAAAAAGAATTAACTAAATAGCGCTCTCCAAATAAAAATGGCAGAAATTCTCGTGAGCGCTAAAGTTTCTGTTTTTGACAGCATGATCAACAAGACTTTCCCCAAGTCTTCCCAAATGTTCTACTTGGCACAAACACTAATTAAACACATAAAACCACATCTAAACAAAGGCTAGATGAATTATTTATTACTAAACGGGAACAAAAAGCAAGGAACAAAAATAAAATTGGGTTGCCTCCCAAAAAATGTCATCTTCATCAAACATAGCTTCCCCAAGCTTGTGGCTTTGCATATCATTAGCATCATGGATATTCAAGGAATTCATACTAACAACATTGCAATCATGCTCATTATTCAAATATTTAGTGCCAAACATTTTATAGATTTCTTCTTCTAGCACTCGAGCACAATTATCCTTTCCATCATACTCACGAAAGATATTAAAAAGGTGAAGCGTATGAGACAAACTCAATTCCATTTTTTTATAGTTTTCTTTTATAAACTAAACTAGTGATAAAACAAGAAACTAAAAGACTAGATTGCAAGATCAAAGATATACCTTCAAGCACTCACCTCCCCAGCAACGGCGCCAGAAAAGAGCTTGATGTCTACTACACAACCTTCTTCTTGTAGACGTTGTTGGGCCTCCAAGTGCAGAGGTTTGTAGGACAGTAGCAAATTTCCCTCAAGTGGATGACCTAAGGTTTATCAATCTGTAGGAGGCGTATGATGAAGATGGTCTCTCTCAAGCAACCCTGCAACCAAATAACAAAGAGTCTCTTATGTCCCCAACACACCCAATACAATGGTAAATTGTATAGGTGCACTAGTTCGGCAAAGAGATGGTGATACAAGTGCAATATGGATAGTAGATAATAGTTTTTGTATTCTGAAAAATAATAAAAACAGCAAGGTAGCAAGTGATAAAAGTGAGCGTAAACGGCATTGCAATGTGTGGAAACAAGGCCTAGGGTTCATACTTTCGCTAGTGTAAGTTCCCTCAACAATACTAACATAATTGGATCACATAACTATCCCTCAACATGCAACAAAGAGTCACTCCAAAGTCACTAATAGCGGAGAACGAATGAAGAGATTATGGTAGGGTACGAAACCACCCCAAAGTTATTCTTTCCAATCAATCCGTTGGGCTATTCCTATAAGTGTCACAAACAGCCCTAGAGTTCATACAAGAATAACACCTTAAGACACAAATCAACCAAAGCCCTGATGTCACCTAGATACTCCATTGTCACCTCAAGTATCTGTGGGCATGATTATACGATATGCATCACACAATCTCAATTCATCTATTCAACCAACACAAAGGACCTCAAAGAGTGCCCCAAAGTTCTACCGGAGAATCACGATGAAAACATGTGCCAACCCCTATGCATAGGTTCCCAATGTCACAAAAACCACAAGTTGGTCACCAAAACATACATCAAGTGGCATGTGGTATCCCATTGTCACCACAAATATCCACGGCAAGACATACATCAAGTGTTCTCAAGTCTTTAAAGACTCAATCCGATAAGATTATTTCAAGGGGAAAACTCAATTCTTTACAAGAGAGAAGAGGGCGAGGAGAAACATAAGATCCAATTATAATAGCAAAGCTCGCGATACATCAAGATCGTGCCAAATCAAGAACACGAGAGAGAGAGATAGATCAAACACATAGCTACTGGTACATACCCTCAGCCCCGAGGGAGAACTACTCCCTCCTCGTCATGGAGAGCGCCGGGATGATGAAGATGGCCAGCGGAGAAGGATTGCCCCCTCCGGCAGGGTACCGGAACGGGTCCAGATTGGTTTTCGGTGGCTACGGAGGCTTCTGGCGGCGGAACTCCCGATCTAATGTGCGTTCTGGAAGTTTTAGGGTATGTGGAGTTATATAGGCGGAAGAAGTACGTCAGGGGAGCCACGAGGGCCCCACGAGACAGGGGGCGCGCCCTAGGGGGGGCATGCCCCCCACCCTCGTGAGCACCTCGTTCCTTCCTTGACGTGGGGTCCAAGTCCATCAGGTGTGTTTCCTTCCAAAAATAACTTCTCCAGTTGATTTCGTTCCGTTTTGACTCCGTCTGATATTCCTTTTCTTCAAAACACTGAAATAGGCATAAAACAGCAAATCTGGGATGGGCCTCCGGTTAATAGGTTAGTCCCAAAAATAATATAAAAGTGGATAATAAAGCCCAATATTGCCTAAAACAGTAGATAATGTAGCATGGAGCAATCAAAAATTATAGATACGTTGGAGACGTATCAGCGCTCAATGGCACGTACATAGAATATAAAACGATTTTTATGGAGGAAAAGGTAGTCCGCTCTTCAGAGTATCTCACACAAGGCTCTGGTGGCCTCTCTCTCTCTCTCACCGTTGGTCACTGATCCGGCCGCATCCCGTCCGCCGGGGGAAAGGGAGTGCGGTGGCCTCTCTCTCTCTCTCTCTCTCACCGTTGGTCACTGATCCGGCCGCATCCCATCCGCCGGGGGAAAGGGAGTGCGGTGGCCTCTCTCTCTCTCTCACCGTTGGTCACTGATTCGGCCGCATCCCGTCCGCCGGGGGAAAGGGAGGAAGTGCATCGTTTCTCCATTCGACGGTGCCGAGGCAGCACATCCCGATCTGCGGTACACGTCGTTCTCTCTGACCAAGCTCCAGCGCAGCAGGGCCTACGCCACCTGCTCGCAGATTCCGCCCGCCGCCGCTCACCTAGTTACATCCCGATGACCTCCAGGTATCCCCTCCGGCCTTGCTCCACTGCCCGTTTTCCCACGTCGCTGCATGTGGATCTTCCATAGTTCTTTGCCCAAAACGTCGCTCGTCCGACGTACTTTCCATATTGCATTCTCGTCCTCACACCGTTTTAGACTAACACAACCGTGTTGTTATCTTCCCTTAGGACAAGGAATATGCTTCTTTTTTGTCGTCGCATGTGTCATCAACTGTTATTGGCCAGTAATTGTTTCCTTTCTACCTCTTTTTTGCAAACAGGGCTATCCATTTCACGTCGTTGCTATTGCGACCTTTTGGTGAACTGCACAAATCACTTTTTTCTTAAGAGTGTTTTGTGCAGTTGTACTAAAATTTCACACGGGCAACATCTCTACACTTCAGTGCGACTGCACAAAGGGAGATTGGTTTTGCTCTATCCTCCTCATCCAACTCCGAGCCTAATCTTCTCCAACTAGTTAGTCTTAAGAGAGACTGCAAAGGGGACCGGCTTCTATTTGTGTGTTTATTGTTTCATCAGCAGTCCTCTATTATCGTAATCATACTTGATATCTTTGGAATAGGGACGCTCAGCTCTATTTTAGTTTTACTGCACAAAATGATCGGAATGTTGCATGCTCCAAACAGCTACTTTTTTCCCAACATGCCTTGTTGATTTAGACAGAGCTGGGGGACGTTGCTGCCAATGAAAGCATGGATCAATTTTAATTTAACACCTTCTCACAACTTTGTCTTCAGTTGTGATGTAATTATTAGCTCTAATCTGCTAATAATTGACATGCATTAGCAAGGAAGTTAGTTTTTTATTGTTTCTGAAAGAGCATCGATGGCAAGACGCGCGAAACAAAAGCTGAAAGCTCACACCATTATACAATTTCATGTCGCTGGAAAATTATTTGTATAGTATGTCAATTATGTAAATAAATGATGGAAGCTTGATAGCATTGCTAGAAGCCTCTTCATCATCTGGGTCCATGTGCCATGCACAAAATTATACTCCTTCGTTCCTAAATATTTGTCTTTTTACAAATTTCAAACGGGCATATTTTAGAGTGTAGATTCACTCATTTTGCTTCGTATGTGTACTCCCTCCGTTCCTAAATATTCTATTCGTCTTAATAGAGATTTCAACAAGTGACTACATACAGAGCAAAATGAGTGAATCTACACTCTAAAATATGTCTATATACATCCGTATGTGCCAGTCCGTTTGAAATCTCTAAAAAGACAAATATTTGAGAGAGAGAGAGAGAGAGTAGTCACTCGTTGAAATCTCTAGAAAGACAAATACTCCAGAGTATATTTAAGAACCGAGGGGGTAGTGCACAACCGCATGGGAGACTCAGCCTGGTCGTTGTGCCGCATTAATAGTGAGTAATGAGCAGTCAAATCATAAGCCCCACCTTTCCCACTGTAAGTTGCTCTGAAGAAGCAACCATCAATACGCTCTTCTTTGAATCCGCTCATACTACTCCATCCGTCACTGTTTATACAACATGCTTTAGAAAAAAGAAAAAAATCTGTGGGACCAAGGCGACTAGCGATCGGACTGAAAAATAGCATTGGTAGTTATAGCACGGCGTCTATTACTAGAGGGAATAATGCGTACACACATGCATGCAGTGCTTCCACCCCGGGTACACACATGCATGCACTCCGTAGTAGTACAGTACATGGAGAGAAAATTGTGGACTTGATTGCGGTTACCACACCCTAATTAATTGAGCATTATACCAAACGCGTCTAAAGTCTCTCTGGTGGTGGAAATGCATCGAGAGAAATGCTTCATAATGAAGCGCGCCCTGTAAACTGTGATGGAGGGTGGAGTAGTATGAAGGTGCAAAACCAAGTACGCGTACTACTGCGCTTGGCTCTTCGCCCCTTCGTGAAGTCGAACAATGATGGTACTCCGCATGTTGGGTACTACAGTGTATGCCTCTGACAGTCTGACACCGAATGGACTAATGCATGTCCACCAAGGGTAGGTTGCATTAGTCAAAAGGCGTAAGCGAGCTTCACCTTGTCCTGCAAGCTTCTCCTCGTTCTGCAAGTTGACGGGACACACCAAAAAGTAGTGCTAGTCCATACTCCCTCCTTTCCGGTTAATATGGCTTAATCTTTTTGCGGGTAAATGAGAGAGCTTTATTCATATATAAGCATTCTTAGGACGATCAGCCAAGACACTGGTCACTAGGAAGCGAGGTACCCCGCAAAAGAAGAAGTAGGAAGCGAGGTGTTTCATCAAGCCAACTCTCGGCCACATTCAAAGTGCAGCAAGCACGGTTCGCACGAAGATGTGTCGCAAGGTTTGCTGACCTGTTTACATGCTGAATAACAAAAAAGAGGAAATATTACTGAGCGCTACTATTTGTAACAGGATATGAGCCAGAATTAAGCGAGAATTGTGGCGAGTGTTCCATGCAATCAACTTCCATTATCACATGCGAGAACCCTCAAAGAGAACCAAATGTGTTGAAGATTGCTTTATCACATTTTAAAATTATAACAAGAGTGCAGACGCTCCTCCATCCGGTTCCTAGTACTAGTATAGTACGTACCTTTATGGACTATAATAGTAGTACTAGTAAACTTTGCGCTTGGCTGTTCGGGAAGTCGAACAATAATAGCACTAGTAGTATAGTGTATGCTTCTGGCAATCTGACACCGAATTAACTGTTGCACGTCCACCGCCTGAGCGAGGGAGAGCTTGCATTAGTCAAAAGTTTCTCCTTGTCCTGCGAGCCACCGCGCGCAAGCTTCTCCCGCCCTGCAACCTTCTCCTCGTTCGGCAAGTTGACGGGACACAGCAAAGTAATTCTAGTCCATGCTGCCTCCTCTCCGGTTAATATGGCTTAATTTCAAACGAGATAAATACACTGTCTGTCACTGTATATTTGTAAAAATACGGTCAGTGGACTTCATAATACGCTCATTGCGCTCAATATATATATTTTCCGGTGTTCATACGGTCACTAGCTCACCCTGACTGAGTATGTGTGTGCATGCACGTGTAGGTTGAGCACTTGAGCGTGACCGTGTGTGTTCTGTCGTGTGCTCGGACATGCATGCATTAGGGCGTCGCGCGCGTTTTTGCGTCCATGTGTACGTGTGACTGTTGCATACACGTAGGGGGAGTACGTGTAGGGGCCACTAAGGAGCAGTCAAATCACACAGTAAGTTAGTCGGAAGAAGCAACCATCATTTCACTCTTGAATGACACGTACGCAATATAAAATGGTTGATATGGAGAGAAAAAGAAAACCACTATATATACACTAGCAGGAGCCTAAGCTACAAGCCTGCTTGCTTAGGTTGCTCTCTTCACAAGCATAGAACGACGGGCCTGATCCCACAGCTGGGGGAAGGGAACAATGTTCTGCGTAGACGCGGTCGACATCGGCGAGGGAGAAAACCCACAGTCGGTGCATCCCAATCGGGGGTCACCGCGGTATGGGCCGATGCCGCGTCCCAACCGCCCTTCTAGCTACAGCCCGACGTCCCAGGTAGTCCATCTTCCTTTTGGAGCCGGCTTGCTCCACTGCCGTAGCTCCATCTCCATGTCGATCTTTCTCTACTTCTACCGGCTTCTACTTGTGATGAGTTTATGTCTCATGAACTAGTGCCAGTACTATTATTCTAATCACACTTCTTCAATATCTTTGCCATCAGGGATGCTCAGGTCGATTTTAGTGGAACTGCACAAAAGCATCGTATGATCCGAGGGTGCCAGCCGTCTTTCCTTCGACAGGTTCTACCTGGCCAGGAAATTAAATCATGTTTAGGGTTTAGGGTTTAAGTCGTAGTGACCCCATCAGTAGTTTTTCTATCGTACACGCTCTCACAACTTTTTTCTTTAGTTGTGAAGTAAATATTGGCTATGATCTGTGAATCATTGAGATGCATCAGCATGCGTGTTAGTTTTCCTTTGTATTTGATGGAATGTTGTAACGGGGCAACCTTGGAATAGGAATGAAAATGGAGTGGAAAAGTTTCCGTTTTTCCGGAGAAAAAATGGAAACAAAGAGAAACCAACATTTCATTTCGTTGGATCGCGCCATCGAGCAAAACCGACGTTTAAATCACGTTTGTCGTGTTCATGTCTCACCCTCCTCCATGGCTCGACCCCACACGGTCGCTCGGCATGCCACTCACCGCAAACCGAGTAGTATACCATAACTTTCCCGCCTGCTTGTCGATGGATCGCGCCATGGAGTACTAGCACTACTGGAAGAGATTGACGAGTTGGGGGAGGACAGCTAGCTGTAGCACGGACTCCCAAGAACTTACTACTAGAAGAGATCGCGCATGTTGTAGCCGGCTATTGTGACCTTTGAACGCGGAGCAGCCGCGTGCACCCGGAAGCGGCGCGGGCGACGCTCTCTCGGCCGGCGCGCCGCAATCAATGCCGGCGCCAGTGAGAGGTCGCGTCCGCTCTGGCCGGGCATGAATGCGGCACTGACCGTTTCAGGCGGGAAGCACGCGCGGGTGATGAAGAGGGTTCGGGTTGGTCAGGACCGGCCGTGGCAGCGGTCCGGACGTGCGCAAACAAGAGATGTTGTACGTTAATATTGTTGCGTATATAATTAACAACGTAAATAATGTGCTAGTTGGACAAATATGATTGGAGATGGAGATGGAAATGGAATTTTACGTAAACACGGATATGCATGTCTATGTCTATGTGTGTGTGCGCGACGACTCTCGCGACCTGGAAGCGGGGGCGTGTTTTTGATCGAGTTTTCTTTCTTGGTACGTTAGAAAATCAGTTTGTCTAATTCACATCTAGATGTTATTTAAGGATATCACATCTAAGCTCCCACAAGTATATAATGTAGCAACAAGAAACAAAAAAAACTAGGAAAAGACCACAAACAGAGTGGACATCAACTTATATGTGACATAACTATGTCACATCTAGATGTGTCCTAGACAGACCCTTAAAAAATTGTCCGCCAGTTTTCGTTTCTTTTTTCCGGGAACGCGCGTATTCTATTTAAAACCACTGCTATGGAGAGATTTTTTTACTCCATTATAGCCTCTTGTTTGATAGAGTTTCTCGCGTCTCGCTCTCTCACCCTCTCCATATCAAAACAAGATGACAGTGTCCACTCTATCTCTCTCCTCACCGGTGGTCACAGATCCGGCCGAATCCCGTCCGCTGCGGGAGGTGAGGAGGTGCAGCGTTGACGTTGTCGCCGTCGGCGACGGAGGAAGCCGATGCGCACCGTCCTCTCGGAGCCGGCGCTGGCGCGGACGAAGATCCTCCGCGCCCTTGTTCGCTGCCGTCGTGTGGGCAGATCCCGCCCGCCCGCCTAAACGACATCTCGCCCACCTGAGGTATAACTTCTTGTACTGGTCCAGCTCCCCAGGTCGCTGCGTGCGGGTTTTCTTCTATGCGACTACTCCCCAGCTCCCCATGCATAGTAGCTAGGGTTCGTCGGCTGGTCCAACATCACCTACTAGTACTATTATAGAGGAAATGCCACTCAAAAAGTTGTCCTGATTTATGCCTCGGTGGAGGTATACATGTTGTTTCGACAAAAAGTACATGGTGGTTGTGCGGTCATTGTCCATATGGTGGTAGTACTATCACTGGTTAAATGAAGAAATGCTTTTTTTCTCGGGTATCCTGGTTTAGTTCCCATCAAGATAATTATGATGCTTCTGTTTGTTGGTGTACTTTTCATTAATTCTTATTGACAATTGAGATGTCGTTGCTAACCCTTTTTTATATTTTTGGAAACAGCGATGCGTGTCTCCATACCCGGGCATGTCTTCCTCAATTTTAGTGGAACTGCACAAAATTGGATGGCCATTGTTGTTCCGCCTCACTGTCCTCTGCCACGTGGTTCTTCCTTCCTCGAGCTTGATTACTGAGAAGAAACAGACCACAGTGAGGATTTGTCGAACTTCTTAGGTGCCTCACCCAAACTTGATGCCAAATGGATGATGCATCACCACGATGACCTATCGATGCTCATGGTTGCGCCTCATGGTTGCGTCGGCTGGTGAAGCTGATCGATTTTCGACGAAAAACAAGTTGTCTTCCATCAGTGCTCTTTGCTTGTTACGCACAAAGATGATATCCTTCGTCAGTTCACCTTGGTTGCGTTGGAGACGCAGTCGTCTTTCACGTTGGTGCAATTTTCGCTAGGGTTTTACGACAGGTGGGCCCAAAATGTGGCTGGCTCACCTGTCATACAGCCAAAAGCAGGTGCAGTGAAGGCACCGGAGCTCAGTCCGTACTACAGTAGTATATATATAAGCGGGAGCCTCAGCGCTTGTTCGCTAGGGTTTGCACTCTCCACACGCTCGCCGCACTACATATATGTTACTCCCTCCGTTCCGAATTACTTGTCTTAGATTTGTCTAGATACGGAGGTATCTAGCACTAAAATGAGTCTAGATACATTTGCTAGGGTTTGCTATATTCACAGTCTCTCACCCTCTCTTCACCAGATCTAAACAAGACTGCGTTGGCCTCTTGTCTCTCTCTCCCCCCTCACAGCTGGTGAAGGAGGCGTCCGTATCCCGTCGCACCGGGAAGGGGAGGAGGTGCAGCGTTCACTCTATCGCCTTCGGCGAGGGAGGCAATCCACTGTCGGCTGCGTTGTTCTCTTTCACCCAGCGCCTGTGCGGGAGGGCCACCGACCCCTTCTTCCTCGCTGCCGTACTTAGTGTGGGCAGATCCGGCCTCCCGCCGCACGCCTTGCCACATCCCGACGACCCTAAGGTATAAGTTTCTTTGAAACCGTCGTTGCTCTAGCTGCATGTGGATCTTTTTCGATCTGTAGTCGAATCTAGGTCTTGGTTCAAAGAGGAATGAAGGGTGCGGTGGGCTGGAGCAAGAATCTAGGACGTGGTTCAATGAGGAAAGGAGGGGCGGAAAGTAGTATAGACTGGCTATCCAGCCGCTTTGTAGGTCGAAAAGGGAAAAAGGGGGTAACCCAGTACACACATCTGTAAGGAACCGATCTCTTTGTTGAAAAGGGAAAGAAACTGGGGGGTCGGGTAGTTTGTGCACGACTAGATTTGCTGCCCTCACATAGGAAGAAGGTTCAAAGAGAACAAATATGGGACCAGCGCATATATGCTGCTTGGCTACATACTCTGCATCACCCATTTATACGTGTGGACGCACATGGTGCTGGCATGTCCCATGCAGCTATTTTGCTGTTGTTAATCTCAGAATTAACTACTGATCTGTTTTAAAAGAATTTCTCTGTTAATATGAATCAATGCAACCGTTTTAGAAATGCCACTGTCCTATACTTTGTTTTCCATCAAGATAAGGTAGATGCTTCTTTTTGTGGCCGCATGTTTCATCCTCCTTTATTGGCCAGTAATTGTTTTCTTTTTTGCCTCTTAAAACAGGGATATCTATTCAACTTGTTGCTATAGAAAACTTAAATGTCACACCGGCAACTTTGCTTGATTTCAGTGCAACTGCACAAAACTTGATTGGATTTCCTATTCGTGTTGGTAGATTCGTATTTTATGTTGGTCGTCTCATGAAAGGTCAGTACAGGCCTTCATCCACATGATTGTGCAGTGTGCTTTGAGATGCTGTGCTACTTGTATTGGTACTGTTTTAAATAAATGATGAATTGAAGCTATTGTATTGCTGTCTTTTCCCATTAAGTAGTGAACAAAAATGGGACCAACCCAGACATGATGCTTGTTGCTTTGTTACAACAAATTCAGCATCACCCCCTTTATAAGCCAGTAATTGATGCCACTCTCAGAATTAACTACTGAATCTTATTTCAAAACTGCAACACTTGTTAGGGATTGGCGGGATTACCATTTTTGTGGCCGCATGTTTCATCCTCCTTTATTAGCCAGTAATTGATTCCTTTTTTGCCTCTGTTTATACAGGGATATCTATTCAACTTGTTGCTATTGTGACATTTTGCTTCGCTACGCGAAACACTTTGCTTGATTTCAGTGCAACTGCACAAAACGAGATTGGATTTCCTATTCGTGTTGGCAGATTCGTACGTGATCTTGTGTGCGTCATGACAGGTTGGTACTTGCCTTCATCCACATGATCGTGCAGTGTGTTTTGAGATGTTGTGCTACTTGTATTGGTACTGTTTTAAATAAATGATGAATTGAAGCTATTGTATTGCTGTCTTTTCCCATTAAGTAGTGAACAAAAATGGGACCAACCCAGACATGATGCTTGTTGCTTTGTTACAACAAATTCAGCATCACCCCCTTTATAAGCTTTGTCGTTCTTTATACATGTTGAAACAAGGCATTGTTAAGATAATGTCTCAGTCAATATGAATGAATCACACTGATGGAGAATTGCTACTCTCCTGCTTTGTTTCCCATTAAGATAAAGTAGATCAGTAGATGCTTTTCTTCTGGGAGTACAAGTCATCAACCGTTATTTCTTAGTAATTGTTTCCCTTATACCTATTGTTGCTTACAGGGATATCAAAATTAAAGCTCGGTTTTATTCCGACTTCGATTTTAGTTGAACTGCACAAAAGGAGCCAATGTGTAAGGCAAACTGCTGCATTACTGGGTCTAGTTGGTCGTTCCACTTTGCAGAAAGAAGCAGTCACTGTTTGCGCTACATTACAGAAGGAATGACCGAGAAGCTTTACAGAGTATTATTAGACACCGGTGACATGACTAGTCTGCAGAGACCATTGGCAATTTAACAATACGTGGAGTGCCCTGGGCAAAAAGTGCCCAAACAAGTATAAAAGCTACGACAGGACTCCACGATCATAGGCATTACATATTTTGAATGGGAAAAGCTTGTCAAAGTTTAATCATTGATGTTAGCAAGAAGACGTTAGTTTAATATATTGGAATTGGAAAACCTTGTCAAAATTTGCTCATTGATGTTAGCCAGAAGACATGCATTTGATATTTTTGAGTGGGACGCCCTTGCTGTGAGCAGCGTCGAGTGTTTTTTCCTATTCCTGTGTTCAGTTTAGAAGTAAATAGTTACTCTGCTGAGATATTCCTGTGTTAAGAGTTTGTTCTGAATATTGTCTATGTAATGCCAGGCCTTGTGTTTGATTGCAAAGTTGAGCTTGGAATGTTGTGGCATGCGGCATCATGAGCTGTTCACCGTGCCTCCTGAGAATAATGCTTCATATTGTTTTGCATGTCGATCTAATGCCAGTGATTTGCTTGTTAAGAAGATCATCCTCTTCTGTTGTTTCCGTGCTTAAGAAGTTCATCGTCTGATGTTTCATTCATAGCCTACACGACAAGTCGGGTAGGTTAGACGTGAAACCATATGATCTTCCGACCAACTCATGATATTAGGCCGTGATTGGATCGTTGTTTTCCAACCAAAACCGCTTGTAAAACTGACGCTTGTAAATTAAAGCAGATGGTCTCGGCGAAGGCGCTTGGTTGGTCGATTTCGACTAGTAAAATATCGGAAGTACTTGACACACGATAAAAACGTTGAACGACACTCGGACGATTGCTAATCCAGCCATTAGCTACTGTTTCAGCCTTGCCCATGGATGGCATGATACGCACGTGGTGCATGTATCGTCTGGTAATGTCGTCCATATAGCAGTGCTCGTAAAATATACACTGGTCTCTCAAATTACACGTGTAACCTGCCGGTTTTACTTATAGACCTCGGACCCTCGGTTTCATTACGCCTGTATTTTACGCATTGTTTTCGATGACGAGTAAATTACACTTGTATGTTAATACAGGTTTGAAATAAACCAGAGCTCCCAAGCGCGGCCTTACCGTTTCATGCCGTCTCAGTTTCTCGAAGGTGCTCATAGGTGTCCGATGATCCTGGCTTCCTGAATGAGTAGCGGGCGCTGTATCAGACCATCCGTAGGGCCCGCGAGGCCCTCTTCGTTGTCCTTCGAGTTGTTGCGCTCGCCGTGGCGCCGAGCATTGTTAACATCGTCAACGAACATGGGTATTCAGGAGATGACTTTATTTTGACTGGATGACACCAGGGACCCACTAGGGCCATAGCCGTACGTACGCAAGTGCCTCCTTATTATGTACAACTATATTTTTTTTGCTTTCTCCTGGTTTCGTGATATCACGGTCCCACACCAACCTATGTAGTCAATATAAACGAGAGAATTGCACAAGGTGCGGCCGACAGCTGGAACCAAGCAGCTCGAGCAGTATTTGTGTTCTTGAGGCATGAGCACTGTAGAGTTTTTCTTGGCGATGATTTCGTTGTTGTTCAGAGGAGAGCGGGGTATTAACTGGGCGGGCTGTGGCCCGTCTAGCCCAGGCCAGATATCCAGCCCAGATACTAATTTTTTAAGATGAAAATGGCTAGCCCAGCTCTACGTCTTTTTGAGGAATACCCAGGCAAGGTCAACTTGTTATTCTCCGCCCCGCTGGGCTGCAAATCTTTCCTAGGAGGGATGCATTAGGCTTAATATGAAAATGGGCTTTAAAAATAATAAATGGGATGTAATTATAAAACCTGGGTTGTAACTATAAAAAATGCACCAAACACCAAATTAGTTTATAAAATATTATTTATAGATTTTGAAAATCTTAAATTTTCATTGTTGCACGCGCAATGTTTCGTTGGATTTTTACGTAATACAAATTTATATTTAATCTGACTATAAATTTTGGGATAAAAATATTTCGGAGCCCATCAAAATGTGGAAAATTTTATTGAATTATGTCTTCAACGGTTGGTTGAAATTATTAATCATTGTCCTAGCTAGAAAATGGGTTGTACTTTTAACAAACTGTAAATGGGTTGTTCTAAATTCCATTAGAATTCCCAAATGGGCTGTACATTCTTACAAAACGCAAATGGGCTATAAGTTCTCTGCCACACACTTGTGGGCCTACTAAGTGACGCGTCCCCTAAAAAAATAAGTTGACACGTATGCAAGGCTTTGCCAACTTATTATAGTCAACACATGGTTCTAGCAGCAGTGGCCGTTGGATGTCTATCCAACGGATGTCGTGCTTCTTCTTCAATCTCGGATATTCTTAGCTTCGGCCGCCCAAAAAATGATTCCTCCCCCTGACATCTGGGGCGCACCGTTTCGGAGGCTGATCTGTGGGCCTACTAAGTTGGAGCGTACTAAGGGCTTTGTCAACTTAGTCAATAATAAACGTTTCTAGCTTCAGTGACCGTACGATGTCCATCCAACGGCCGTAGTGCTTCTTCAACCTCTGGTCTTCTTGGTCCAGCCGCCCAAAGCAGCGCCGGTAGTGCCGCCTGCTCCTGCCTCCCGTGGCCGGCTGTGCTGCCGCGGAGGCCTCACCGCCCCATACTACTCCCACCGCTGGCCAGTCCATCCCTCCACTCACCCACACCCCCTGTTATTCTGCGGCGACGGCAGCCTCACACCGCAGCCGAACCAGTGAACCCTCATACTCCTCTCCACGCGGGCTTCCACTGCTGCGTCTTCCCCGGCTCCGTGTCGTCCCCTTCCTAGGCCTCACCGTCATCCAGACCACCGCCCTGGTGCTCTCGGCGCGGCGTGGTCAATGACCAACTTCCATCGGAAGAGTACTGTACGTGGAGAGGCTGACAGCTGGGTCCAGGCGGCCGCAAGGAAGTGCCTCCTTATTATGCGCAAAATAATTATTCCTCCACCTTACAGCAGGGACCCACCAGACGGGCCACCTTATTTCGCGAAAAAAACGTTTCCCCCTGACTGCTCGGACCCACCGGATGGGCCAGCGTATTTTGCGAAAAAACGTTCCCCCTGCTGTCAGCTCGAACCCACCGGAAGTGCCTCCTTATTACGCACAAAAAAATGAATACTCCCCCTGCTAGCTGGGACCCACCATAGTGGGAGGCTGACTTGTGGGCCTACTAAGTTGACTGGGACAGGGGCCTTGGTCAACTTTAGTCAATATGAACGACTCTAGCTCCAATGACCGTACGATGTCCATCCAACGGTCATAGTGCTTCTTCAACCTCTGGTCTTCTTGCTCCAGCCGCCCAAAGCAGCGCCGGTCGTGTCGCATGCTCCTGCCTCCCGTGGCCGGCTGTGCTGCCGCAGAGGCCTCACCGCCTCCTACTATTCCCATTGCTGGCCAGGCTCTGCGGCGACGGCAGCCTCACACCGCAGTCGAACCAGTGAACCCTCGTACTCCTCCCCGCGCGGGCTTCCACTGTCGTGTCTTCCCCGGCTCCCTGTCGTCCCCTTCCTAGGCCTCGCCATCGTCCATCGCCCTGGTGCTCTCGGCACGGCGTGGTCAACGTGGTCAAGGAACGACTTCCATCGGACGTGGACTGTACGTGGAGAGGCTGACAGCTGGGTCCACGGCCGCAGCAAGGAAGTGCCTCCTTATTACGTGCAAAATAATTATTCCTCCACCTAACAGCGGGGACCCACCGGACGGGCCACCATATTTCGCGAAAAAAACGTTTTCCCCTGACTGCTGGGACCCACCAGCTACACCTTTGCACGCAAGGAAGTGCATCCGGGCAAAAAAAACAAAACGATTCGCCCCCCTGACTGTTGGGACCCACCAGCTACATCTTCGCACGCAAGGAAGTGCCTGACAGTCGGGACCCACCTGGTCGAAGCGTACGTAGCGTTGTCATTCTGGTCGCGAATGTGTACGTACATATATACTGGTCGATGTAGAGGCGCGCACGTGTCGTAGTAGAGGCGCGCAGGTAGCATGTACACGTGCGTACAGCGGCCAGGGTGCAAGAAAGAAAATACGGCCATGTATGTGTACATACGGGCGAGGTCTCGAACGCCTACTCGCGCATACGTACGGCCAGGACTCGTGTACATGGCTGGGTCGGAACGGAGAAATAGCGTCATCGTCGTGTTCATGGGGAGGCAACGGAATGCGTCGTGTTCATGGGGAGGCAACGGAATGCGTCGTGTTCATCGGGAGGGCTTGGACGGAACAGGCGATGGAAACGAGGCCTGGCGTATCGCAGAACGGAGGAAACGGCCTTGTGTTCGACCGGCCATGCTCAAAACGGGATCCTATTCATCGGGAGGGGTCTGGCGTACCGCAAAACGGACGAAATAGACCTCCTATGGTCGAAACGGGGGTCCTGTTGATCGGGAGGGGTGCGGCGTACCGCAAAACGGACGAAACGGACTTGTGTTGGGGCGCTACGGTCAAAACGGGGGTCCTGTTCATCGGGAGGGGTGTGGCGTACCACAAAACGGGACTCCACGGGATACTGTTCATCTCCACCGTCGACCCCCTCCAGCCTCCACGAGCTACTGTTCATCCACCATCGACCTCCTCCAGCCTCCACCTGCGACTGTTCATCCACGGGCTCCTGTTCATCCAGCCTCCACCGCGCGCTACTCCACCTGCTACTGTTCAACCACCCCTCTCCATGGGCTCCTGTTCAACCACCCCTCCACGGGCTACTGTTCATCCTGCCCTCCACCGTCTACTGTTCATCCTGCCCTCCACGGGGTGGTCCTGTTCATCCAGCCCTCCACGGGGTCCTGTTGATCCAGCCCCAACCGGCTCGATCGATCGGGGTCCTGTTCATCCAGAGGCAACACCACGGGGTCCTGTTCATCCACCCTCACCGGGAACTGTTCATCCAAACCCCCCCACAACGCTCACGGTTCATCCAGAGGCAACATCGATCGGCTTCAGTTAGCAGCAGTAGCGAAGGAATCGCTCGATCGGGTTCAGTTAACAGCCATCGATCGATCGCTCGGGTTCAGTAACGCGTAGCCTGCAGTGCAATCGCTCGGGTTCAGTTAGAGCCCAACGCCTCGCTCGGGTTCAGTTAGAGCCAACGCCTCGCACACACGCGTGTATGTGTACGAGAGAAACGCGCATCGCTCGGCCCCCGACCTCCCACCGTAACCGGGAACTCCCCGAAATTTTCCTCCCCCTCGCTTCTACCATGGTTTTTTCCGTCATGGACGGCCCAAAGAATGTCATGCAGCTGCGTCTCCGGCCCGCCCAGGACGAAAAGCCCATTTTCTGTCATGATTTTTTGTCATAGAAGTAGGAGCCCACCACATCTATGATTATACCAGGTTTTGTCACAATTATCGTCATAGAAGTGTCATATGTATGACAGAATTTTTTTTCGTTTGGCCCAAAATGTCACGGATGTGTCTTTTTTTGTAGTGACCATTTATATAGTGTTCCTTGGTTCTCCTACTGGATTGATACCTTAGTTTCATAACTGAGGGAAATACCTACCGTAGTTGTGCTGCATCATCCCTTCCTCTTTGGGGAAATACTGACGTAGTTCAAGCGACATCACCCTTTGACTAGTATACGATTTGGTTGATGGCTATGTTACACAAGTCATGGGCATAGAGATGCTAAACCAATAGTATGGACTCGGGGATGGAGAGCGCTGAGTCGGACAGACCCACTTCGAGATGCAATGAGATATTATCAGATGTTAGTCTCAAGTACAATGTATATGCCATGTCCTAGACCCGAGGTCCTTGCATGTTCTCAGGATGAGGATCTACTCATTTAGGGTCTATCGTCAAACGCAGCCCTATAACTGGGTAGTTATAAAGGTAGCTTTCGGATGAGTCATGAGACACAACGGGAGAGATGATTGACCAAGATGGGATTTGCCTCTCCTACAAGGAGAGATATTCTCTTGGCCCTCTCGATTGATCAGACTTGGAAAGCGTGGCCATGCAACTTGGGTTAAGAGTTAACTTGATTCAGAAATATGTATCACGGTTTAGAGAAGAGAGGTCGAGACACCACAAGGGTGACAAGTTCTCACGTTAGCTCGACAACATATATTGTGAAGCAAAAGGAGTGTTGCATATGACGCATTGTCGAGGTTCGTGTCGTGGTTCTAGCTCTGACAGTGATGTAGGGGGGTATGTATGGAGAGGCTAGATCTCAGCTATTGGGAAGTTGTAAACACACCAAGATGTACGAGTTCAGGCCCTCCACGGAGGAAGTAACAGCCCTACGTCTCGGTGCCCGGAGGCGGTCGATTGGATTACTAGCGTGTGAATAACAGGGGTGCAAACCCTTCATACCGAGGAGGGGGTGGCTTATATAGAGTTCGCCAGCCCTCTCCTGCCCTCAGTGATGCAGGGTTTAAGGTACATTTAAGGTTGGGCATTACTGGTAACGCCCCTAATAAAGTGTGATAATGACCATAAAGACTACTTAATAGCCGACCGTTTGCCTGCGGAGTGACTTTAGGTCTCCTGTCAGTCGAGTGGTTGGCTTCATGGTCGAGTGATAGCTTCTTGGTCGAATGTCTTGAACCCGTCGAGTGGGATATCTTCGAGTCGATTGAAAGGTGACTTCTTCCAGGGGTGTCCTTGGGTAGGGCTCCTTGGACAGGTCCGTGCCCCTACCCTAGGTACACAGCTTCATCATTAGCCCCCGAATGGATCGAGGTTAGAGTGGGGAAAGAGTTGGAGATCTTTCCGACTGGTTCTTTGGGCTACGTGAGCGCCTCGTTTTGGGCCAACCGTCACGGATGATGTCATCAACCTCTTTCAGTCGCCTTGATCCATTCCAGGCCTTTCATCGAGTGAATTTCTTTATGTGTGACATACCGAGTGTTGGCGCGAGCGGGGTCTTCTGTTTTAACAAGTTGTTCTACGGCCCGCGGGTGTCGCGGGATTCGGATTTCGGGAAGCGCGCAAGACGGGAGCAGCCGCAGTAATCGGAAGCGATAAAGTGGAAGCTCCTCGATCCTCGCGCCGCCTTTTTCGCCACGTACTGCGCGCGCGTCTGCTGCGGGATTTGACTGGATAGCCTGGGCCTACCAGTCAGCCACTCGGAAGCGGCCCCTTATAAGTTGCCGGCTCGGGGTTTCCAAACAATGCGCTTCCTTCTTCCTCTCTCCCTTCGCGAGTTCCTCCGCCACCTCCGTTCTCACCCTAGCGCCGCGGATCCGTGCAAGATTTGCCGCCGACAATGGCGAAGGACAAGACATCCGCCCTGGAGCGCGCGAAGAAGGCGGCGGCGCAGGGGAAAGGGAAGAGGTCCGCTCGGGGCGGATCCTCCTCAAGGTCTGCTCTACCCCGAGGCTGGATCCAGGGCGATTGGATGCCGTCGGTGATCCGGCAAGAAGATCTCAACGACATGGTCGAGGGGGGGTCATTCCCCATGAAGCCGCGCGTCTCCCGGGGAGAGAGATCGAACCTCAGCCCCGCGACGGTGAGTGCATGCTCCTAGCCACCCATGTCGACCGCGGGTTTTCTCTGCCGCCCCATCCTTTTTTCCGGAGCTTCCTGAACTTCTTCGGAGCGCAGCTTCACCACTTCACTCCCAACTCCATCGTATACCTCGCTGCTTTCATTTCCATGTGTGAGGGTTTCTTGGGTTGCCGCCCCCATTGGGGTCTCTTCAAGCACATCTTTACCTGCCGTTCTCAATCGGTCAAGAAGGCCAAGTCGAGTGAGGAAAGGACGCAGGTCATCCAACTGTGCGGGGGCCTGGCGATCCAGATGAGGGGAAAGAGTTGTTTTCCATCTATCACTTTTTCGGAGTCGGTCCGTGGCTGGCAGGCGACCTGGTTCTACTGTCAAGACCAGGTGACCCCAGGACAGTCGACTGGTCTCCCCCCTTTCTCACTCGACCGAGCTGAAAAACCTGCTTCTCTGAAAGTGGCGCCGGAGGAAAGGGCCCAAGTCAAAGTGCTGGCCGGTCGAGTGGTTGAGCTTGTCCGTGAGGGCGTGACGGGTATGGATTTGCTGGAGGTCTTCCTCCGGAGGCGCATCCAACTGCTCCAGGCTCGTGACCACCCGATGTGGCTGTACTCGGGTCTTGACGACACCACTCGGATCCACCCAGAGGAGGTCACTGATGAGATGCTGGAGGGGTGGCTGTCGAGCATCACAGGAAACAAGGACAACCCCCGAGGAGCTAGGAGGGTAATTCCACTCGACAACTCGTATGACGTGGACCAGGTATGTCTTTGTGCTCCTGACTGGGATCTTGCTTTTCTTCATTGGTCTTCTTTGAGTTGGTCGATTAACCTTTGTCTTGTCTGTTGTTTTTCAGACGACTACTGAGATGTACTCGACGCCCAACGGGGCACAGGGGCCAACTAAGGAAGGGGAGGCGAGCGGAGGTGAGAGCGGGGACGATCAAGGCGAGTGGGAGTCCGACGGTGAAGGAGAGGGAGGCGACGATGTCGACTCC